>NW_026691988.1:1200000-1507500 GCF_021218885.2 Marmota monax | reverse complement strand
TTTGGTGTACAACAAGGAAAGAAAACACCCACACAAAAGATGTACTAAGCCTCATACGCTTCAATGAATCAAATATATCAAATGTGATGATACAGAAATGTTTTTCTGCTGGAAGTCACATTTACAAATTTTGTGCCTGAAAAAAATCTAAAATAACTATGAAATTAACACCAAATATCTAAAATTTTAGTGCAGCAAAGAAAACCATTTTCTATACCATGTGTTGATCATTTGCTTGCCACCTAACAAACTATCATGTGATTACTTCATCTGACAAAGCATGGAATTAGATGTTACTTTGATAATAAGTAGAGTGTTAAGAACTTGATCTTGTTGAATGCAGATTTGGAGAATGGGGTCTTTCTAAAGAGTATTTCAGTCCCAAAATAAAAGTAACAAATCACAACCATTAATCGAGTGATGGTTTCCAAACATTTTCACATTGTGCCTAAGATAAAATTACATTTGCACAGTACTGTGTTGGACAGAGTCTCACTGCCTGAAATAAGTAACCTGGCATCTCTGAGCACTCTGGATGCTGCCCTGGGGCTGAATATCTTAGCTCATCTATAATCCATATAGATAAGTCTAATATTCAGAACCAATTTCTAGCATACACATTACTGGGTGGGTATGCATTAAAAAAAGACTAATCACAGATCTAGAAAAATGCTACCAAAGACTATTGTGTTTAGGACATTTACTGAGACTTTTGAGTGTCACTGGCACACAGAAGAGCCAGGATAAAGAACAACTCCTCAATGATGTAACAAGGGCATAGGTCCTCTAATTTCCTATAAGCTTGTTCCCATAAAAGCCGTAAAACATTAATGACAGCTACTGTCTATGGAAGATGGCACTTCTGCCTTCTCCTAGGACCTGATTTACTTTCTTCTGTGTCTTCTTTCCTAATCTCAGGAGAGCAGTGTGTGGCTATTTAATTTCTACCCAATGTTAAGCTCTGCACCACTGCCCACGCAGCTGTCAAATGGCTGTGAATCTTAGAGTAAATGGATGTCCACAAAATAAAACTGTTTAATGTTGAAGGAGGTTCTACAATATTGTACTACCAGCCGTGTTAAGGATTTTAACATTTCCATAAGTTTTGATGTCATCTCTAATACATTTTGAAAGCTTATTCTTGCTTTAATAGTATATTTGTCAAATTTTCTTATTTATCCATATATATATATGTATGTATATATATATATATATATATATATATATATGAGAATTACCCAATGTAAGAGTCAGAATGGATGATAGAAAACATGAATTGTCAAGCTTAGCTCCCATTGGAATAATCTGGGAAGCTTTGTAGAGTGCCTTTGATGTTTCCTTATCTAAGCTGATGGATCACATATGATTATCAGCTTTTCCTCTTGTGATTACTAAACAAAAAAATTTAAAAAACCAAAATAGGAACCAATAAAAACAAACAGAAATAGATGCAGAGAGTTTGGCAATTTTCTGGAAGATTCATCAGAGTTTCTGATGAAGGAGAGTAGAGGTCAGAGCCCAGAGAACTCAGTGGCTGTTGCCCAGGTGAAAGTCCTGGGCCAATGGATACAGGTAGGAGTTTTGCTGTGGAGTGGGCTGAAGAAAAGAGAATTTATAGAAAGTCTATGTATCACAGAGGGCTATCTTATAGCCCCACTTCTACTTAAGTTGCATGTGACCAGGCTTTTACTATCCAGTGACAATTTCTGAGCAATCTCAGAAAATTAGTTACTATTATCTTAAAATTCTTTGAAGAGATAATTATATAAATACTGATAATACTGTTACTAGACTTAAGTTTACATCAAGTTCAACAAAGGAGTTTTTAATTAATGCTTTACACTTAAAAAAATTAATTTTAGAATATGTCCAATTATTAGTTTTTAGGTGAGTTCTTTGTCCACTTATAAATTTACTTACTTCAATAAACCTAGAATATTGTGGTAGGGAGCTCAAAAGGAGATTTCTCCCCCATACTCTCTATCTTCAGACAAACACATTTAAAATAATTTCACATACTAAAATGACTTGCAATTGTCACTCAATTATAATGTGCAATCCACTTATCTAACTCTCCTCCCCCAAATATGCATTACAGTTGCTGAGCATCAATTTATTAAAGTTGCAGGTAAGCAAACCTGCCACTTTACCTGGAGGTAAGTGGCTCCCAGGTCATAAGAGAAACAGAAACACTTTGCTTCCAATTAAGACAAAAAAATTTTATGCACACATTAAAGACGTAGGGAGTTAATACAGATGAAAACGAACTAATACATCACCCCAGAATTCTTAAGAAACAATAATCTAACTGGATGGCAATGATAGTCCTTTGAAGAGAGAATTTGCAATTACGTTTGAAATTATTTTTTAAAGGATTTGAATCATTGTCTAACTCTTCAAGAGACAGTATTTGAAAGAATTTTCTACCTCATTCTGCAAAAATATTAATCATAAGTCTATCTCTGAAAAATGAGTTACTTTTTGGTTCTCCCTATGTTAATATACAAATATAATGCAATTCCATTTTTTTTCATGAAAAAAATATTAAGTGCACCCCCCCCCCCTCTCAGAGCTGGACAAGTTGATGATGAAGTTGATTTGGAAGAATCAAGAAGCCCTGAGAGCAATGAATGGAGGTAAACATTGTTAACTAAGAAAAGCAACATGAAGTAATCAGCTTCCATCTGACTCCTGTGAAAGGGGTCCCTAATGAAAAAGAAAATGGATCTATGCCTACTAATATCCTCAGAAGAGACATATCCAGACATTGTCAGGAGTGTATTGGAAGTAAGTATAAAGTTGGTCTAAACTGAACTGTCAGTTTTCAGAAAATGAAATAGCAGAGGAGCATGTAAATAGCACTGCAGTAGAACAATTAGCAAACTGCAGAATCTGAGATCCTCTGTTGGACAAACAACATGATTTCTTTTAAAAAGTAAATTGTGAGGAAGTTAAAAAAAATAGTGAGGTTACAGATAAAGAGAGATTTAAGAAATACAACCAAATACAATGTCTTCATGCACATCCTGATTCAATCAACCAATCATTCAAAAAGAATCTGGAAGCAAGCATGATAAATTTGAATACTGACTAAATACTTATTAATACTAAAGTAGTATTTAGGTGTGACAATGGTTTTATTTATAAGTCTATCCTTTACAGATATATAATGAATTATTCATACAGAAAGTTGTTGAGTTTGCTTCCAAATAATCCAGGGCACAGAATGGGATGTGGAAAAGTTTAGAACTGACATGAAGGGATTCATGAGCTAATTCTCATTTCTGGGTGGGTTTGGGGACATTTAGACCTATAGTATCCTTCTCTATACTTTTCTATTTGCTTGGAGATTTTCACAATTAAAAAATAACTTACTAATACATCTCATTTTTATAAATAATTCTCTTTCACATACCAAGATATCCATTAGCAATAATTTAGTGCTTGCTCTTAAAGTGCAAACAATTATTGTATTTTCTTAATTATCTTGATGAATGGTTAGCTCTGTTTCTTACAATTATACTGCATTCTGAGATCAAAAAATGCATATGAATAATTACCAAGTCAAAAAAGACTTTTTTGGCCCACAAGGTCTCAAAATTTTAGTCCAATTTTAAAAGAAAATAGTAACATCAGTGAATGGAATCCAAATTGGAATGAATAAGGTCCTCCCTCAGCCTATTAATGTATTTAGTTTTCCATGCTTCATTAAGTAACTATCATTTTTTACAATGTTAGCTGCAGGGAAAACTCAGGCAAGCATTTTCCTTGTCTTTAGCACTGCCCTTGACATCTATTCTCTCTTCACACGTTTCTCTCTCATTTTAAACAATCTATGGTTTCAAAAGATTGACCTGCTTCCTGTGAATAAGTCATTGGCTCAGCATGGCTTTTACACCAGCTACTGGTAAAAGAGCAGGTAGGCTGAGTCCCCCATAGAACATGACAGTTCTTTCAATGAAACCATCACAGAGCACAATATTGGTGTGAATCACAGATAATCAAAAATGTGACAGTTTAAAGCTTGCCTTCTAAAAATTATTCACCCTGGAGAAATACCAACATTAACTTTGTTTTCATGCTTCTGTAGTTATCAGGTTAAGAAGAACCTATGCATTCTCCAATTTTGGACATTACAGACATGAATGAATCACTCTAGTTCAAAGCATTTGGGGAATAATAGAGATTTGCAGTGTTGAGAAAGAGTTCAAAATTTAACGTTAACAGTGTAGAATAACAAAGAATGAAATTTTCTGATCTTGGCTCATGAATCAGAAACAGATCAGAGTCACTTAACACTTATCCAATTTTAGCTATTACAAATGAAATAGCATTAGATAGTTTGATGCTTATATATGGCCCCGATTTCTTATCCTTCTCCAGGGAATTCCTTAAAAATAATTGTAACCTCTGTTGTTTATTACTTTACCACCCCTTCTCTCTTTAATTCCCTGCAGCCCATGGATCACCACTCCACCCTATTTTAGAATCCCCTTCTGTTGCCAGTGGCCGATTTGGAAAATTCATATTATTTGCCCCATCTTTATCTTCTTTGCAGTATCTGCAGCTATTGATTATGCTGTTCTCTTGCTTTCTGAAACTTCTTATTTCTTTGGAAAAGTGAAAATTATTTAAAATTTAGGGAGTAAACAGCACAAAGTAAACAACACAAGAGGAAGGGGTGAAGATAACACTAGACTGAATTCCCCTCTATTCTCTGTATACCTAGTTCTGATCCTTTCTAATTTGAGTTTCCTAGACAAAATAAAATAAAATAAAATCCAATCTTTTATTTCCTAATCATCTGTTTCTTGAGATTAAAAAAAAAAAATCTCTTCCTGCTTTTTCCTAGCATGCAGAAGTTTGTGCCAACAAGAATTCTATGAGATAGAGATACTGAAAACAGGAAATGAGAGGTATGTTAGAATCAGGGCCCCTAAAAATATCCATAGCTAATCTTTGGAACCAATGAATATGTAACCTTATTTAACAAAAGGACATTTAAGATATGATTTAATTAAAAATCTCAGGGTGGAAAGATCAGCTTGGATTATCCAGGTAAGCCAAATGTATACAACATCCTTGAAAGTAAAAGAGGAAGGCAAAAGAAGAGGCCACAGCAAGTGCAGTGGCACACAGATATAATCCCAATAACTTGGGAAACTAAGGCCAGAGAATGGCAAGTTCAAGGTCAGCCTCAACAGCTCCGTGAGATCTAGCTTGGTGGCAGAGTTCCCTGGGTCCAGTTCAAGACCACACATACACATACACACACACACACACACACACACAGGTCGGAATGACAACAACATGAGCAGGAATCAACCTGTTGCTAGCTTTGAAGAGAAAGAAGGATGAGATCACAAGACAAGGAACTCAGGTGGCCCATAGAAGCTGGACAAAGAAGTTGATCCTACACTAGAACATCTGGAAGGGAATGCAAACCTTAATTTTAGGCCAATAAGAGTCCTGTTGGATTTCTACTGTAAGACAATAAATTTATTTTGCTTTAAGTTGCAGAGTTTATTAGTAAGGTGTTATGGCAACAATATAAAACTAAATCACTAAATAATTAGTTCTAATTCACATGACTAGTAACTTATAAAGCAAGATCTTTTTCCATAACAGTACCATCTCTCATGTGTATGACTATTTCACTCACTCCATTATACAGATGTTTTGCACATTTCAGTTTAACCTTACCTGCAAGACCCATTTTATATTTCAAACTAGCAACAGAACTTCTCTTGTGATAATTTAATTTTGCTTTGTAGTGAAGCAGTTTTGCCTTTTTTCACCAAAACTAAGTCTTCAATTGCTAGCAATAGAAACTACCACATATCCTATAAATATCTATTAATGTACTATTCAGAATGAATGGTAAATTCTTTTTAAAATTTCATTGAATAAGTGATAAAAAATGGATTGATTGCACCTCTGAGATAACTCAATGGATCTCAGAGGTGATTTCTACAAGTATCTGAAGGGTGACACTAAGTAACTGAATCAGGGTCCCTCAAATTGTCCATATCTTAATCTTTGGAACCTATGCATATGTAAACTTAATTGACAAAAGTACTTTTAAGATATGATATAATTAAAAATTTTAAGTTGGAGTAATAACCCTGGATTATCTATCTGAAAGTTGAACCTACGTAACCACCACAAAAATTAGTAAGTACAAATTTTATAACTCTTATCAATGGAGGGCATACTCTACCAAGATGACAGTCTAAATATTTCTAAATCATATATTCTTCCTCAGAAACAAAAAAAAAATGCAGAAGAGAGCATTCTAACACTGTTTGTCCAGCTGTCCTCTACCCCAAATTTTAAAGAGGTGACCTCACTTGCCAGTGAAGTGTGAAGAATATAAATGAAATGAAAAATGAGAAAGCTGCAGAGCCTTATGTCATTCTGCCTGCAATTTAAAAACAAGGATAGGAAAAGAGTCTCACAGAACTATATGGGCATTTTCTCAAGACTGAGTGCCAAAAAGCTAACAATTTTTTTTAAGTCTACCATTGTAAGAAGATATGTGACAAATTTCTTATAGGAATTGCTCCACAAATTCTTCACCCTGTATTCTGCATAGATTTCTCATGGTGTTTCTTGAGTCTAAAATTCTCCAAATTATCATATAACTTCGATGATGTCAAGTCAAAAATGATTTATGCTGTGAGCTGGGTTTCTTAAACTCAACATGAACCACAACACACACAACACTTAAGAGAACATCCAAATCCACTGTCTTCATAAGAAAGTTTTGCTGTTAGAAAGTTTTCTTGCTTACACTTTCCAAAGTTGTCCATATAGGCCTAACACAAATATGTGTGTGTATATGTATATATATATATATATATATATATATATATATATATATATATTAGAGATGAAATATATGATAGAGATATGAATATCCCCTGTGTGTTACAATTAAACTTATTTAATCAAACTAGAACTCATGATTCAGGAGGGGTAAAAGAAAGCCCTAAAGGTGATGTGAGAAAAACTTTCTAAGATTAAAATAAAAGTAGGGCAAAATGTTGCCCCTGATTTCTGATTTTTGAAATGACTCTCCCATTAAACATTTAGTCACAAAATCCAAAATAAATAAATAAAAGAACAATTTATCTTTGGGAAACATAAGTAGTAGTCCACCAATATGGAATCATGCTCTTGCTTATTTGTGAAACCTAGTGTAAAACATAATCTGTAGGGCTTCTTGAGCAGTCTGACTACAATTGCTTATCATCAAATGGCAAAGTTGCAAGATCATCTACAAGGACACCTGACACCTAGAACTGAGAGCACCTGCACAGCAAAGAAAGAACAACAGCAGAGCAACTGTGCAATCCTCCCAAAAGTACATGTGGAGAGATACTTGCAAATAAAGACACCATACGAGGTCTAATGGCACATTTCCTAGTTCAGAGCCAAGAAAATTAAATATACAGTACAAAATATCTGCAGCTGTCAGCAAAGCCTTATAAGAAGTGTGAAGACTTAACTTTCCCTTAGCCCAGGCTTCCTGTCTGCAATGCATGGAAGAAGAGTATTGCAAAAAGTGACCATGAACACTGCTTAGGGAAACTAGACTTCACATAACATTTTGTGTGGAGGAGCCTCCTCTATCGTTGGCCTCTTCAGCAGTTTACATTTCAAGTGTCTCATGGATAGAAATGAAGAATAACAGAAGGATTATTAAAATGCTTGAGTTAATTCTTATTGTGTCTAGGTCAGGAACACTAAATTAGAAAACAAACCAAAAGAAGGTCATGATTTGAATTGTAGATATTCTTGATGCAAACATTTTCAAAACACATCAAATGCCTACAGTACATAATATATGGGGATAACTTTCAGTGAATTTTTGAAGCCTAAACATAAATGAAATTATTTAAATAGGAACAGAATATATTTAAATGTCTACATACTCAATAATCATTTTATAGAGATTTACAAGAGAACATTCAAACAGGCATTGAGGTGACTCCTAATTAAGAAGGGTGGGAAGGACAGTGGTACCTGAGTCAAATCCACTTGGTCAGTATTATCCTTACCTTTGTTTTCCAAGATTCCTATTATAGAAATTCTAATATTCTGCACTTGTACATGTATTTAAAAAACACACAGAATGATATATTAATCAATTCATCCATTTATTTTACAAATATTGCTAAGCAACACATTGCTTTCAATGATAGTCTTTAACCTAAGTGTGGAATACAGTGATGAAGTGAAAGCTGCTCTCTCAAGGAGTGATTTTCTCAGAAAATGAGCAATATACCAATGATGTGGTGGAGCCAGTTGACACTGGCTTTCAGAAGCCAATCACGAGCAGTTTTTCTCAACACCTTGTTTGATGACATCACTCTAGTAACTTGAAGTCCCCCATGATAGGAGTATTTCCCTCATGGAAACTGGCTTACAAATCAGGGCTATTTTGTCCCCTGAAGGGTCAATTGCTAAACACTTGCCAGGATTCCACTTTGATGACAAATAAGGTAAATGAATAAGTAATTTTAGGTAAAGACTTCTATAATAGGTGTTGATGATGGAAGGATTATCTGAGACAGTGTTGTTTGGGTAGAGACCTTAGTAGTGTGAGGGATGAAAACAGTCAGCATCTTGGGGAACAGAATTTACAGAAAAGGAAATAGCAAGTGTAAAGGACTTGATACACATATAAACTTGGGGTTCATTCCAAGAATACCAATATGGCCAGAATCAGGAGCAACATACTGGTCAGTAGCAGTGTTAGAGAAGTATACAGGGCTTATATGGAGAGGTATATATACTTTTTGTTACTTTCTGATAAGTGGCCTTTGGAGAGTGGATGTTGAAACAGACTATATAATAGTTCTGGTGGAAGCTGATGATGTCTTAGATTAGAAGGTGGCAGTGGTGCAGATGACACAAGACAGAATCAAGATATATTTTGTAGGAGAAGTTTGCAGGACCAGAATAAGGAAGGAGCATTAAGGATTATCCCCATGTGTTTTGTTTGTTTTTATATATTTGCCTCAACAACTGGGTAAGAATGCTGCCATTTGTTGAGAGAAGTATTCTAAGGAAGGAAATCAAGATTTCTGCTCAGAGCTATAAAGTTTGTGATGCTCCATTAGATGTCCAAGTGGAGCTGCTGGTTGAGAGACAGACGCAGCGCACTGTTAAATGGGCTTGGCACTTGGGCAAGTTTCTTAACTTTCTTGTGCCTCATTTTCCCCCACCTGGACAATGAAAACAATTATACATTTTGTTTATACAATTGGGATGATTATAAAATGTAATACAAGAAAAATGTATGTAGCAGTATTCGGCTTATACTAAGCCCCATTAAATATTAGTTATTTTAATAAGCAGTGATCCTTTCACCTGTTTCCCAGTTGACTCACAGGATCTAACATATTTTATAGGTAATGTTGGAAGAGAAAAATAATTAGATATCAAGTTGGAAAGAGAATGAACATTCACAGTATTTTGAAACTTTCAACTGAAAGAGACAAAGAGAGAAATAAGTACATGGAAAAATATTTCCTAAATGGGGGAAAAAAATCTACCTGGATCTTCCTTCCCATCTATCCTTATAATTCAGCTATCAGCAGTCATCTGTTTTAGAATTAGTTTTTGTTGGCTTATTTGTTTGTACTATTGGAATGAATAGAGAATTTAAATGGTAGCTTGTAAATAAAATGGTAGAATGTATTTTAAATTTTATCTAATTATTAATAGAATTGTATCACTTGGTTAAAAAGTCATTTTGCTGGCTTCCATATTATTGGCAGGCTTCATGAAGTTAATAGTGCTTCCTGAGGCCTGGCTAGCTGTGCTAAGTCATTTATATTATCCTTATATTTCAGAAGGGACATAACCCCAAAGATATGGGAAAATGTCTATATGATCTTTGTCTGTAATTCAACTTTCAAATAACTAATTTTCAAAGACTATGTAGCATATGAGGGAAGATGCTCATAATGTAATATCCAGCTAACAAAAGACGATATGAACTTTTTCTGCAGTATGCTGAAAATGTAAAATGCATGTGTGTGTGTGTGTGTGTGTGTGTGTGTGTGTGTGTGTGTGTGAGTACAAGAGAACAGAATGGAAATAATTCCACATGTTAATGCTATTAACTAATTTTTATAATATAAAAAGTCAGAATCTATATTGAAAAGGCAATTTGTGAGACAAATCTATAAATATTGCTTTGCTTGTTCTGAAACATAAATCAAAATTTCAAGATATATACAGGAAAAATAATCAACAAGAAAGTGCCAATAGGAAAACCAAATATTTCAGGAATAAAATTTAAAACTATTAATTTTAAACCATACTGGAAATGATAATTATAATCATTTTAAAGATAAAGAAAAAGATATTTGGTGAAATGTACTTTTATACAGGCATGCCGCTCACTAATAAATTTGAAATTACAAGTTTAAATTAAAAAAATCAAGAAAAATAAGGTTATCAATATAGACAGTATACAGATAGATTATGAAGATAAACTTTTTCTCAAGAAATTTACAGTATAGCCAAATTTGGAAAAGACAGTAAACGCATTGATGTTACTTTGTTGCTGTTTATAATACCATACTAAATACACTTACAATACAGAATTCAAATAAGAGTTATTTTGCTGAATCTGTAAATTTCTACTTCAAAAGTAGCCCATAAAAGCCTTAGTTTACAGGATGTTTAAAATATTTAGATATTTAAATATTTAGATAGAGTTGGGAGTGAGACTCTGTATTAGAGAACTTGCCCAGAAGCAGCAAGGCTCTGGGTGTGATCCCCAGTATCACAAAACAATTAAATAAGTAAATAATAAAATATTTATATCATTAAACAAGTTATATCTATATTGGAATAGTAACTTACACCATTTATGAGCAGAGAATAATTTATATAATCTCTTACAGAAGAGGGAGAGAATATAATTAAGACAGTAATGTCAGTAACAGAAGAAATCAGAGATGGAAAGATTTAGCAAAGTAGCAGATTAATGTAATAGTAATTACTGGGCACCATTACATGCCAGGCACCATTGTTTAGATAAATACTAGGAAGCATTAAGTGAAATTATGGAAAAGGATAACCAAGAACTCATATTGTTCTTTACATTTTAGAAGCATATTGGACAATTTGCACTAGCTTTTAATCCAAATATCTAGTGCTAATATCCTTTCGTGTAAAAAAAATGTTCTGTTAAAGTTCTCATTATATTTTTATAAATATTCTGTTTTTATATCACTTAAAATATCATTTAATCTATGTTGACATATATAGATTAAATGAGTATATGATAAAACAGATTTTTTCTAGGAAGCTGTTTTAGCATACTAAACTATCCTACTTGATAACGATATCAAAAGAATATGATTTATTATTTAAAAGTTATCCTAATTTTCTATATAGCAGAAATTCTTTTTTAATAAGAATTCTATTTAACGTCCCTAGGTAATAAAGACTTTAAAAGTCATGCTGATATGTAAACATTCAGGCAAGTTTTTATTTTGATTTCCAGAGAGAAATTAAATGTTCTTCCTGAGAAAAATCAATGAGTCACACTAAAAATGAAAAAAAAACAATAATTTAAAGTTGAGAAAATCATTTAGACCAAATTGGATTAATAATGACCTTTCTCAAATCTTGCACAGTGATTATTCTATTGCATTAAAATTGCCCAAAGCATTTTTGTCAAAGACCCACAAATTCTGCATGACTTCTTAAAAGAACTTAAATTGACCAATGACTGGTATTTAATAATACAACAAATCTATCCAAATCATTCTGAGAGAGTTAAGAATATATGCGGATATTTAAATATTAAATTCACCATGTCAAGTTACATCTACACGTATATGTTAAAAGTGAGTAACACTTTTGGTAAATCCCAAGCTTAACTTGGAAGTAGAATTTTAAATTTTAATTTTCTTTTGTATTAACTTATTCTTGTTTTTAGTGAGGTTATTATGATAATTGGTAAATAAGGGTTCATATATAGCATTAAAACCCTGATTTTCTTAATTCTTAATAAGTTGCATTAGTGTCAGTATCAAAATAAGATTTTTCTCAGGAAATTTGTAACATCTCCAAATTTGGAATACACTACAAATAAACCGTTCCTATTTTGTTACTGTTTAGAACACCATCTACTTTAAGGGCACTTTCCAAAAAGAATCCCCATGTTATATGATCAAGAGAGAAATGTATTGATTGGTTGAAACTGAATCCTTTAAATTAAAAAGGGGCTGGGGTCATGGCTCAGTGGTAGAACACTTGCCTAGTATGTGTGAGGTAATGGGTTCAATTCTCAGCACCACATATAGACAAATAAATAAATAAATGTCCATCAATAACTAATAAAATACTTAAAAAAATCTTGCAAAATGAGGGCAAGCTCTGAAATCAGAAAACTGGGATCTGGCTCTATGGCTTTCCCTTTGTGAACTAGTCACAAGATACTGAATCTCTGGTGCAAAATGTTCTCCTCTGTAATCGTACCTTTCTTGTAGAGTTGAAAACAATACCTAAGATGATTCATGTAAAATATTTTATCCAGTGTAGGAAAAAATAGGTGTTCAGAAAGTGTCTGTGTAACTCCCTAGAGGCAAATATGCCTCTGTTGTAATTCTAAACATGAGCACTTGTGTTTTATATTTATATAATAAAGCCATAATTTATGCAAATAATAAAATGGGTCACATATTACCTGGATCTCAGCGTCAGTCTTTCACTGATGACCTGTTTCAGCAAAATGAGCAAAAGTGCCCAGTATTTAATTTACTTTAACTCATTGCTCTGTCATGTTTCCAGATTAGAGGCACTCTGCAGTGCTATTCTTTCTAAAATATATAAGTTTTAAAAATATTTCTCTTAGAATGTAACAATGTTATGTCAAGAAATATCAGAAAACTATGGCTGAAAATATGAATGATTAATACTTCAAACTCACTAGGAAAACTAACAAAGATGAAAAAGAAGAAAAACAGAAAAATAACAAATGTTGGATAAGATGTGAAAAAATTGCACACTTGTGTACTGGTGAAAATGTTAAAATGGTAGAACCATCATAGAAAAACAGAATGAGGGTTCCTCAAAATAATAAAAATGGCCTTACCAATTGGTCAGCAAAATTTCTAGGTATATGAGCCAAACATATGGGAAAAAAGAAACCAGAGATTTGAATAGATAGTCATTTGAATAGATAGTCACATAGTGTATATATGTGTACAGCAGCATTATGCACAATAGTACAAAGGTGGAAGTAATCCAACTATCTATCAATGGATGAATGGAGAAACAACATGTGGTATATACAAATAGTGGATATTATTCATGATTAAAAGGAGAAGATTCCAACATGCTGCCACATGGGAGAATCTTAATGTTGTGCTGAAGTGAAAGAAGCCTGTCACAAAGAAACATGATTCCACTAGTGTCAGGTATCTAGAGTAGTCAAACTCAGAGACGAAAGACAGAAAAGTGGTTGTTGTGGGTTAAAGGAAGGATGAAATGGGTAGTTATCATTTAATGAGCTCAATATTTCATGTTTTAAACAAGGAAAAGAGTTCTAAATCTGGATTGTGGTGATGCCTGCACAACAATATGAATGTACTTGATGAATGAACACATGAATGTACAAGTGTGTACTCGAAAACACTTGAGGGGATAACTTTTATGTTGCATGTGTGGATGTGTGTGCATGTGTGCATTATCATAATAAAAAAACCAGCACATTCTGAGAGGTTGACCATAAGTGAAACTGATCTAAAGTATTAAACATTGAGTGAATTTAAAACATAAAGATGAATCTTTAGCAAAAAATTAGTGAGAAACATAGGGTTTCCTTTTTCCTTATTGAAGATGTTATTTGCAGGGGGGGGGTGATTTTTAGGTGTACAGCAATCTTGGGCAGATGATGCAGAGATTTTCATATGCGTGCTGGCCCCATACATGTGCAGCTTCTCCCATGATCAACACCACCTCCCAGAGTGGTACATTTGTTACAATTGAGAAAACTGCATTAACACATCATAATACCCGAAGTCTATAGAGTATACTAGGGTTCACTCTAGATGTGCCATCAGTGCCTCAGGACAAATATATAATAACATATTTTCTTCATTCAAATTTCATTGCCCTAGTAATCCTTGTGCTCTGCTCTTCACCTTTCCACCTCCTAAATCCTGATTTATTTAATAAAAGTAAAAAAAAAAGTCATTGATTGTAAATTTGTGCAATGATCTGCCTGAAAAATAATAGCTTCTTAAAAAAGAATCTGACACATCAAGAGGCCAAATAAGAAGTAAGGAATGTTTCTTACAGGCTTGGAAGGTTCCCTTGTAAGAAAAGAATAAACAAGGTGCTATACATTGCTTAGAGATTTCTATGCCACAGAGTTAAATGGAATACAAATGTTCCACATCTTCTATGCCATGTCTTAGAACATACCCATTTGTCTAGATCCATAGTAAAATGGTACCAGGGCCACTTGAAATGTAAGATGCTGATTGGAGTACATTAATAATACTACCAAAATTGGATCTACTTACAATTTCTTTTCCTCTAAATCTGTTATGTGGATTGTAATTAACTTGTAAAATTACTTTATAGTTTAAATCAGTCTTGTCCATGATTAATTTCTATTCTATTTATAGTTTTCTTGAGTATAACCTAAAACTAGTGGAGAAAAACATTTTTCCTTTCTTAGTCCATTTGTTAAATTCTGTATTTGTTAAAATCTTCCAACGTTTTCAGATTCAGTAAGTAAATAGGTTATTTGTCAAATTGATGAATGTAAATGCTTATCATTTCAAATAAATTGAGAAAACTGATGAGGATGATGATAGAGCAAAATTTGACATTCTATCACATACTATTACTAAGAAAATCATGTATTCCAACCCACTGCTGCAAGATTGTAGCATGAAAACAGCAACTAGTATGAAGGCAGAGAGTTTAATTAACTAGTTACCTTATATTCTGAGCACTATTTATCTTTGCTTCCTAACCTGACCCTGACTTATTATATCAGTATAATGATAATGACTCAGTGCTGAAAGGCAAATGCTCATTAGTGTTTGGGATGGATTTTCTTGGTTGTACTGTATTTGTTGTAGTTGTGTCCATTGTTTCAGTAATTTGAGATTAATCTATAATGAGCTTCCTACAACTAATTAGGCAGAAAGGCTGCATTTGAATATTTGTAAAAACAAACGAAAGTGAGGTATTTCTACTAAGAAATATATTAATTTTTTCTTAACATGGTACTGGGGATTAAACTCAGGTGTACTCTGCCACTGAGATCCACTGAGATACATTGCTGACCTTTATTTTTTTATTTTGAGACAGAGTCTTCCAGGCTGGACTTGAATGAGTGCCATACCTGCATCAAACTCCTGAGTTGCTGGTATTATAGATGTGCACTACTTTGCCCAGCCAGGAATATATTACTTTTAATACTTGCTCACAATCTGGCTGATAAGCAAAAGATGCAGACATCTACTATTTCTATATTTTGCTCTCCAATTTTATTGGTTATTACCTTAATTGAAAGGTTCAAGAATAAATGTGTGTAATTAAGTAAACAAACACTGGTAGGTAGTATCATGGTGGATGCTTCCAGATCAAATGTTATTTTTGAAGCCATTTGACTTTCATAAAAGATTCTTCAAGTTTAAAAATATTGTACTCACTGATTTCAGTTTTTCTTAATGTTGCTTTTTCTAATATCTGAGAGATTTGACTCATTCTTCTCAGCATCTGCATTGACACAGTTGAACAATCCTCCCAACACACCCTATTTATTTTATTTATTGGTACCAGGGATTGAACCCAGGGGCACATAACCATTGAGCCACATCTCCAGCCCTTTCTATTTTTTTTTTTTATTTTGAGAGGGTCTTACTAGGTTGCTTAGGGCCTCACTAAGTTGCTGAGGCTAGCTTTGAACTGTGATCCTCCTGCTTCTGCCTCCTGAGCTGCTGAAATTATAGGTATGGGACACCATACCCAGCCACCTTTCTTCTTTTTTGACATATTTAATTTATCACCTCTGAATTTGGAATGCCTAGGATTCAATTTTAGGCACATTTTTAGTTCTATACTTTCATTCTGGATGGTCTTAAACAAGGGCTTAATGTTAATGAGAATCCTTTGCCAGCGTTATCCAAGTTGATATCATGACTTCTAATCTTTCCCTTCAACCTCAGTCTGATAAATTCAATTCTCTTTAATATTTCTATGTTGATTATCAATGTGTATTTCAAATATAAGCTAAAACAGAGCCCGTTATGCCACCCAGTATGTAAAACCTACCCCTCCATCACTTTATATTATCACAGTAAAACCTTCTTTCACAAATAAACTATGAATGGGGTGAAGTTACACAGAAAATGGCAAATCACTGAAGTTTAACACATGTTTAGAAAGATGATTAGTGAGAAAACTTATTCCATGTTTTATAAATGCTGAATATTTTGTCCCTTCCAAATTCCTATGTTGAAATCCTAACCCCTAGTGTGATGCTATTAACAGGGAGGCCTTTGGGTGGTGATGTGGTCATGAGAATAGACCCTCATGAATGGAATCAGTGTCCTTACAAAAGAGACCCCAAAGAGCTCATTTGTTTCTTCTGCCATTTGAAGCTACCACAAGAACATGTCCATCTATAAACCAGGAAGCAAACCTACACCCGACACATAATCTGACAGTGCCTTTACTCTGGACTTCCCCAGCCTCCAGAATTCCCAAGAAATAAATTTATGCTGTATATAAAGCACCTAATCTATGGCATTATGTTATAGCCCAAACAGACTAAGATAATGCTATTCAACCTAAGAACTGATAGAAATTATATAAATTCTAAAAATGCAAACAAAATTTTATCATAAGAAACCAATTATTTAATCTCTAATTTAATCCTTAGAATAAGATTGTTACAATTATGAATTGATGTTTCTTCTTATTCATTCACTTAATCCTTCATTCACTTAATAAAAATGTATTGAGTGTTCTCTATATGCTGGACACTGTTCTAAGGACTTAGAATGTAGTATCTTTAAAAAATTGAAATATCATATGGTACATTATTAATATGCAAATTTTCATGTTTTATGTAATAGTAAATATTTTTAATTTATATTCAAAAAGTTAAAAACAAATATTTCCAACCTCATGAAATTTTCTTTTAGAAATGAAAAAAAAAATAACATTCAACATAAATAGTAAAATATACATACATGGAAAATTATATTGTGTAGAGAAAAATAAAGCAAGGAAGCGGTCTAGGAAATGGCTGCTGTTTTAAATGCAGCCCTCAGGGAGATCCTTGCTGAGAAGACAACTCCAAATATAACCGCAAAAGAGGTGAGAACACAGGCCGAGTGGAAAATGGGGAAAACAACTACAGGCAGAAGAAATAGCAAGCACAAGGGTGCTAAGGCAAGAGGGTGCAAAATGTTAGTGTTCAAGAAATCCAGAGAGGCAACAAGCAGGGCAGCTGAAAAAGGGAGATCAGTACATGAAGCTAAAAATGAAACAGGTTGAAGAATTGGTCCTATAGGGACTTATGAGTCATTGTGTTTACCAAAGTGAGTGTGGTGGGAAGCCCTTAGAGAGTTTCAGTGGAAGTGGTGTGATCTGTTTTTTGTGCCAACATCACTGTGACCGCTGTATGGAGAAAATACTGAAGAGGAGAGGAGTGGAAACCAGTCAAGACTAATATTCTGTACAATATAGACACTGAAGTTGGTTGTGGACTACATAAATGACTAAAAAGTCAACACAAATCCATTTATGGAGAGAATATATTTTCTATTAACCACAGATCCTACTGCTACACCAAACAAGGTCTATCTAAGTAGGATGTTTTCATCATGTAATCTCTGTAGTTGGATTTGAATTCCCACTTTAGCAGGGTTTCAAATACTACCAAGAAATAAATTCAGTGATTTCAAAAGCAGCCGTGTTCATTGTTTCCATGCTTTAGTTTGATGTAATTTCATTTGTGACCTTTCAATTTTGTAACTTGTGTTTTGGGGGTTATATAAAAAAATTAATACCAACAGCAGTGTCAGAGATTTTCCCCTATGGTTTCTTCTCATCATTTTATGGTTCTAGTCTTTAATTTATTTAAGTAATTTTTTTTATATGTTGTGAGATAAGGGTCTACTTACATTCTTCTGCAGGTGGATATCCAGTTTTCCCAACATCCTATATTAAAGAAGCTATCCTTTCTCATAGTATATTCATAAAAGCTTGTTGAAAATCAATTGACTGTAAATGTGTAGATTTATTTCTAGGCTCTCTATTCTTTTGCATTGGTCTATTTGTTTTTATGCTACTATCATACTTTTTTGACAGTATACACTGTAGTTATATTTTGAAGTCAGGTAATATAATGCTCTATTCTTGTACTCAAGATTGCTTTGGCTATTCAATCCTTTGTATTCCCATAGAAACTTCAGGAATATTTTTTCTGTGAAAAATATCAGTGAAATTTTAATGAAAATTCATTAATTTTTATCACTTGGGGGTAGTAGGAACATTTTAATAATATTAATTACTCCAATCCATGAACATAGGATATCCATTTATTACTGTCTTCTTAAATTTCTTTCATCCACATTTTATAGTTTTTAGTGGATGGGTCATTCAATTTTTCATTTAAACTTTTTCCCTAAATAGTCAATTTTGTTTTATTTCTGATGTAATTGTGAATAGTATTGTTCTTCTGGCTTCTTCTTTTCAATAGCTCATTAATATTGTATAAATATGCTAGATTTTGTATGTTGATTTTACAATCTGCATTTTTACTAATTTTTTAATTATTTATGACACTTTTTGGTGGAATCATCAGGGCTTTTATATAAAATGTCATCTGCAACCAGAGAATTTACATTCTTCCTCTCCAATTTGGATGTATTTGATTTATTTTTCTTGCTTACTTACTCTGGCTAAGATTTCTAATACTATATTAAATAGAAGTGGTAGGACTGGGCATCTTAATTTTGTTCCTGATGTTAGAGGAAAAGCTTTCAACTTTTCACCACTGATTATGTTACTGGTGGGTCTATCATACATGGTTTTATTATATAGAGATATATTCCCTATGTACATAAAAGGATGTTGTATTTTGCGAAATGTTTTTCTGTGTCTATTGATATAATTATACTATTTTATCTTTCATTCTGTTAATATAGTATATTACATGTATGTAATTGCATATACTGAATCATCCATGCATCCCAGGGATAAATTCCACTTGATCATGCACAATGATCCTTTTAATATGATGTTAAATTCAGTTTGCTAATGTTTTATTGATGTTTATCAAGGTTATTAGGCTTTAGTGTCTTTTTCTTATCATACCATTGCCTGGCTTTGGTATAAGGGTAATGTTCTTCTCATAAAATGCATTTGGAAATATTCCTACCTCTTCAATTTTATTGAAAGAGTTTGAAAAGAACTGGTATTTGTTATTCTTTAAATATTTGGTACAGAGAAAAGAATATGAGTCAGTTCCCTTATCCTTTACTGGACTGTTTCAGGTTTTCTATTTCTTCACAATTCAGTCTTAGTAGATAGTATGTGTCTAGGAATTTATACCCATTGTCTAGGATATACAATCTCTTGACATAAAATTGTTCATAGTAGTCTCTGATCCTTTATATTTCTGTGGTATCAATAATCATATCTTCTTTTTTAATTTATAGTTATGGTACAGATATGTAGTATCCCTCAAAAGTTCATATGTAAGACACACAACAAACTTCACCAGTGAAAAGATTTGATTAATCCACTAATGGATTAATCCACTAATGTGGATTAACTAGGTAGTAACTGTAGGCAAGTAGAGTGTGATTAGAGGAAATAGGTCATTGGGGACATGTCTTTGGGGTACACATTTGTTCCTGGTAAATGAAGCTCTCTCTGGCTTCCCTCTTGGCATGGTCTGATCTGTTTTACTCCAACATGCCTTTCCTCGATGATGTTCTGACTAACCTTGGGCCCAGAGTTATGGAGTCGACTATCTATGGACTGAGACTTCTGAAACCATGTGCCACAATAAACTTTTCTTCTTCTACATTGTTCTTGTTAGGTATATTGTCATAACAATGCAAAATCTTACTAAAACATCTATTATTTTATATCTTTTATTTTATTTTATCGATTGTAGAGGAGATTGCTGATTTTGTTTAAATTCAAAATATACCCTCGGTTTTGTTTGACTTTTTTATTGTTTCTGTGTCTTTATATCAATATTTCTGCTCTGATATTTCTTATTTCCTTCTCTCTAGTAACTCAAGGCTCAGTATGTTTTGCTTCTATTTCTTTGAGAAATAACATTAGGTCTTTTCTTTGAGATCTTTCCTTCTTTTTGATGTAGTGTTTATTGCTATTAGCTTTCCTCTTGGAATTGCTTTTGCTGAATCCTCTAAGTTGTAGTATGGTATAGAATTTTAGTAGTGTGTCTGTATCATTTTATTTGTCTCATTTTTAATTTATTTGTCCCAATCATGCCTTGGAAACATTCTGTATAATTTTTGTGTATTTGTAAGTTTTCCAAAATTTATCCTTGAAAAACAGATCCTTGTATAGGAATCAGTAATAAGAGTATAAAAAATAATTTGATATGAAAGAACAATGACCTTCTTTCAAGACTGAAAATTCAATCATGTTTCAAATGTTTAAATTAAAAAAAAACTTGAATAGATGATGTATTCTGTCCTTCATTGTCATAAAAGGACTCAACCATTACATTAATAGTTCTGGGCTTTGAGAAAAGATTCTTCTATGTTACTTAAATAGATTCTAAAAATATAGTTATACTACTTTGAATTCCTTCTAAATTATAACTCATATTTAAAATTGTTAACCCATCTTTCCAAATATGTCTGTATGAAGTCAATTCGTAAGACATTTAGGCTAAAACTATGTGTGTAGTATGATCTCTGTAGCTGCAAGACAATCTTATTTGTAAATGCCCTTTTAAGTCTAAGAAATAGACATGAAATAGAAGAAGTGTTTATTAAGCTAACCGGGACTCCTACACACTGCAAAATTAATTCCCCTCACTCCTCTATTATTAGGCATGAGTATGACTTCAATATATGCTAGCATAGTCTATTATCAGCTGGTCTTTTGTGTTTTATACCAACTACCAATCTGCCTTTTCTCTAAAGATACCAAAGGGCAGGACTGAAAAAAATTTTTAAAGTCATAAAATGATATCAGATATCATGACACATTCTCATGACATCTTGTCAGAATATAAATGTTTGGAAATTATATTACCATTCAAGTCTCTTTTATTGTCTTTTAAATTTCTGTATGCATTTGTTTGTCATATTGGGTATTTGCATACATATCACTGGAACATTTCATCTTCTATTCAAGTTTATGCTGATCCAAAGTTCTAATAATTGACATAATTGCCAGATGGAATTTAGTTGGTATATGTTATTATCATTATTTTAAACGTTTTACAATCACACTATAATGTGTATTCTGCTAATCTAGATATTGAGGCACAGCATGATTAAATCATTAGCTTAAGATATGCTATGAGTAAACAATTGGAAAAAGCCAATAATTCTTTAGTAATAAATGTAAAAACAGTCTTCTTATAAAATAGGCAGTTACTTTCTTGTCAATAATTTTTTTAATATTTTTCTGGTGCTTATCTTGAATACTAAAATGTGAAGAAATCTCTCAGTATAGTCTTTAATGATTTAATCAAGAAAATCTAATGATTGCTACTTATATTTAAGATAGTAATTTATTCAAAGTGTTTCACAGAGGAGTCAAGAACATATCAACAAACTATTGGCACTTATCAAAATTCATACATCTCAAAACAAAAAAAAAAACAATAGATGGTCAAACTTCTTGTTGAATTAATGACAAACACACATTTACTGATGTTTACCTATTCCCAACAATACCACTGCACTTGACTCCCAGTTGGATAATAGCTTATATTATGCTGAGTAACCTATTATTCCTTTATACTCTAAGTGGAAAAGACAGCTTCTATGCCACTTTAGAGGCACATTGGACTCTACCAGAAATAAGAGATCTGTTCCATTCTTTTTTGCTTACATAGAAGACAAGAGAACAGAGTACAGCATTCTTTGATCATAGACTGCATGAAAATATATATCAAAAATTCTCAATATATATACCAAATAATATATACCAAAAGTGCTTCCTAGCTTAAGGTTCTCAGACCCCTGTTAGAAAATGGTGGCATAGTTTGGGTTCCAGATTCAGACTATTCCAGTCAAAATCCAGACTCTCTATGCTAAGCTTTGTAAAGAAGGCCAAGTTTCTTAACTTTTCTGACCCTACTAATATTCTTCAGCTATTAAATAGGAATAATAATACTAGTTTTCTTATGGGATTATTATGAGAAGTGAATAATAAAGGATGTCCTTATTTTCTCTGTTGCCAATGCATTAAAATATGCTTTTCTATGGTTTTTCTTCCTGTGTTAAGTACTATAAATATGTTGCCACAGTTTGTTATTACAAAGAGTGAGGTCGAATGAGAAGTGTGGGGTTCCTTCTTGTCTATGGAATTACATAAAGCCTGTTTACAAAACCTCCTTGATGTACATCATTAAATAATAGACTAAATAAATTTTATTTTCTTTTATAGATTAACTATATTCTCCTCTTAAAAACATAGTAGGTTGTCTTTCAGTAAGTTAGAGAAGGCTAAAGTAAATAAAAGGGAAAGGGTGGCCAACACCCTAAAATATCAGATCATTTGAATACAAAGCCTATGTATATTGTGCAGTTACAGGTATTGGAGTCAGTAGCCCTTAATTATATACAGAATTTCCCCACTAGTTAGGATTGTTGGGATGACTGAACTCTAAAAGATGCTTTGGAGTATTCATTCATCTTTAAGCTATCATAACACGTGGAAAGAAAACAGAAAAACAAATCTGCATAATTCCTTTTTTTTTTTTTGTAGTACTTGGGATTGAACACAGAGCTGCTGTATCATTGGACTATATCTCCAGCCCTATTTTATTTTATTTTTGTGACAGTATGTCTGTCCCAGTATGTCCTCAAGCATGTGATACTTCTACCTCAGCCTACTGAGGAACTAAGATTTCAGGCCTGGCTCAAAACTACATGATTCTTCAGATTGTGTATGGTAATGAATAACTGGTGATGCAAAACAAATTTGGGGAAATATAACTGCCTTCATTGAAAAAAAATGAGCTTTGGGATGAATTCTTTGACTTATGAAATTAATGACAAGCATGTTGAACAAAAATGATTTAGTAAAAACTGGTGATTCCACCACCCAGCTGTAAATTAGAAAGAAAAATGCTGCTATATTTGATAACAGATAAATAATGTTGTGGTAGAGCTCAAAGGGTAGTTCAAATGATTTGTGCAAATTATATTAATAATTGACTCTCATGCTCTATGTGCAATCTAAAAGAATAAGTGGAGAGTAAACCAGAACAATAAACCATCACTATTTATTGATTTCCTATCCCAGGAGACGACCCAAGTCAATGGACAGCAGACATACTCTTGATTGGGAAGGCAGACTTTCAATGATCATATGAAAGGGAAGTACTGCTGTGATCGATAAAGGACTAAGCTGTCTTTATCCAGAGGAAGATAAAGTCCAATTTGAGGGTAGGATCCACAGGGAATTCATGCACAAGGTTAATTGACCTAAAGCAAGATTGATCAGTGTGGTAGATGACCTGACCACTCCCAGACAATGCACAGAGAGTTCTTCGGAAATATCACTAACTCAGACCTGACATTCAGCTGCTGTACACTAATATGGGTAGAAATAAATCTATGTCAGTTGGCAATTTAGCTGCAGCACTGAGCCCTGCTGCCACTCTGTTACTCAGGTCCAAAGGGTCAGATATGATGAAAGGGGCTCCGCTATATGACCTACCAGCTTGCTCACTCCTCCAACAGCTATCTGTGGCTCTTGATTACATACAGATCCCACCAAAATGGGCCTAGATTCTGGAGAATGGAGGTTGAACTTTTCTGCCTGATGTCAACCTAGCCCACTGGATGGTATTTCTCTATACTTTGGCAAACTCTGAAAACCATGACCTCTACAGTGTATTGATCTCCCATTAAGTGTTTTGGCCATTTGCACCAGTCCTCAGATCTCTAGCTGCATCATCTCCACACTGGACTAAGAAGGAACAAATAAGTGTTTTTCCTATGCTAATGCCAGAGAGTGAAAGAGAAACAGGCCAAAGTGAAGAGGTTACGTAAGTTCACCATTTCTAGTCTCAGTCTAGGACCAATTAAATTAACCATTGTATTTGGAATAACAAAAAACGATGGGAACATTTTTCTCAAATTCCATCCCAAATCCATTTGCAAGCCTAAATAATTTTGGTGACGGTGATTCTTGATTCATAACTTCATCCTGAACTGAATGTTGTGAACAGAAAGAAGGAAATTAAGCATAGAAGGCACTCAGGCCTATGCAACACACACTCTAATGACTTCCAACATCAATTTTATATAACTACAAGGCTTGTTACCTCGTTTAGAGGCCCAAGTTTAATTTGAGACTAACTGTCACAGCTTGCACAACTCTCAGTAATGAGAGGCAATTTACTCAAGAGCCTTGTTATCCGAGAGCCTTTAAGAGCACATACAACATCAGCAGAGTGGAAGCACTGTATTATTTTAAAAGTTAAAAATGGCACTATCATACTCCCTTCATGTAAAATTTTATTGATCCATGTTTTCATCAACTCTAACTAGTTAATATAGATTCAGGTCCTAAATCATTAATAAACCATTTGCATGGATCCATTTTAGTTGTGCTTTAGAAATAAATGCCACATATTTGTAAATGACTATATGCCAAATGAATAGGACCCTTTGTTCATTGTATCAAGAAAATAACAGCAGGTGATCAGAAAGTGTATCCTTTCACCCTAAAAAGTACCAACTAAATAAATAGCAAATGCAAGGTACAACAAAAGTGGAAAATGATAAGAAAGTGGCACTGTACCTGCTGTAAATCCAGTGTAATTGTCACATAATGGTATTCGATTCCATTCTTAATACTGGGACTCTGCCACCAAGTGTTCTTTCCATCAATAGCATTCGTAATAGGGTGTCTCTCTATTGAGTCAGCAGCAACATGTGAAAGGAAGAGAAAAGAGAAGCATATAATGAATCTGTAACTGTTTCTTTGAAGAAAAACGTAAAATTAAGGTAAAACAATCCTGTAAAGATCAAACATTAAAAAAATAGTAATCCATATCTTCTACAGAATTTATCCAGTGACACCTTTTCCATATATCTGTACAATGTAGTAGGAAATGACCAAGATCTCAGGATAATCAAGAAGCAGCTATTCAACACTCCAGCCATCAACTACTACAATGGGCAACTTTGAAGATGACTACAGAAATTAAGGATCAGAAAATAATATTGAAATCAAATTGATGCATCAGTCATTCAAAAAAGCAAAATCTGTACTGTTTGAGGCAACTCTAGTATACCATCAACTTGATTAACAGAAACATAAAATGCTGAACTGTAGTTGAAACATACTTGAACATTTGCTCTTCTGACAAATTCTTTATTACCAGAACTTGGACGATCCAGTATTTATCTGGTTTTAATATAAACTGCTATCACATTTATCCTATGAGATGTTTTACAACAAGTCTTTAGATTGTCATTTTCTACCACTGTTAAAAAATATAATGAAAGATACCTATGCTTCCTGTGCAGCTTTTTTCTAGCCCCATAAATCACTACTGTAGTGGAAGAATCTAGATAATAATGGCAAACAAAGAGATTGTAAAGGTTAAATTTAAGTTTTGCTCTCCTGTTAAGTTTTGCTTTTCTGTAAGTTTAAGTTCTGTTTTCCTGGAACCCGAAACTTATGTTAAAAACAGTTACTTATGTCAAAATGTACCCTGACCCAACACCCCCTGACAAAACGCATGATTATTCTGTAATGGTTATTTTGTAACAATCCCACCCTCGCACCCTAACTGCCATATGAACTTCCCTGTTTAAACACTGCATAAAAACTCTGCTTAAGCTGTGCTCAGGGCTCCAGCTTCTCTCAGGAGAACTCTGAGCCCCAG
This sequence comes from Marmota monax, assembly GCF_021218885.2. NCBI lineage: Eukaryota > Metazoa > Chordata > Mammalia > Rodentia > Sciuridae > Marmota > Marmota monax. The sequence goes on along the minus strand of NW_026691988.1, from coordinate 1,481,369 downwards.
CATGCTGGTCCAATAAACCCTTTGCTTTTGCATGAGATAGTCTCTTGGTGGTCCTTTCCTCCCACGTTTGCCCGACCCTAACAAGATAATGCATATGAAACTTCATCCAACCAATAAAACACAGGTTTTTCCTCACCTTATTCCACACAGTTGAGAAGACACCCAATTGTGAGAATCTAAAGGAAGACTGGAAATAGCAGGTGAGATATGGACAGCCATGGCCAATCATACTGTCCTTTGATATGGCTCTCTTTGTTCTTACAAGCTTTGGACCTCAAAGATGCTCATCTCTTCCAAATTAGCTCCACAGATTTCACAGTAGAACTACCCCTGGCCTCCACAATCCTCATTACCCTTTGGATCATAGTCTGAAATCTTTGCATCTCCTTTTCCAAATAATACAAGCTATGTTTATTTGTTTTTTGTTTTTTTCCCTCATCTAAATGGGCCCCATCCACACATGGGTGAGAATGGTGGGAATGGAGGTTGTTGATGTTCCTGTTTCTAATTTTAAGGCTCTAGTAAAAGTGTCTACATTCCTCACACCTCACTTGGAAGTCAGCACATTTTTCCTCAGAAATGTAAACAAAATGGGAAAGAGCTTCCTTGGTTTTCTTCCATTCATTATGGTTTAAGTACACTTGGGGTGTCACTCTTGAGAACTTATATAAAACTAATTATTTGGGAAAATGTTTAAAATTAGTGATCTATGAATAATCCTTCAGATTAAAACCTAATCTTTTTTTTAATTGAAAGACTACCTCAAATAATGAACAAATTATACCACTGAAAGGAGCAATCATGGATTCTCAATTTGTCTACATAATAAAGTTATCCAGCCATATATTCTAATGATAATGATATAGTCTAATGATGAAAGAGCACAAAATTTGGCACATGAAGAGCTGTCATACGAAAAACTAGCTATTCTTCCTGGTGCTGCCATTTAGTACTTAACTGACCATGGACAAATTGCTTAAAATCTGTGTCATCCCTAAAATAGGGATAACAAAAACTTCACTCAAAGTAGTGGTTTCCAGATTCTTAACTTTCAGACAAGAAGTAATTTTTTAAAAAAAAATGTATGAGAGATATGTGGAGTTGATATAGGAGTTCAAATTTATTTTTTCAAGTATTAATAAATCCTGATCTACTAATTATCGTTTAATATGCCATCACTTTTATTTCACAAAATAAAGGACATTTAGAAGCTAACAATAGGGTTTTGGGGGGCATTTTTAAAATTTTAATTTGTTATATATGACAGTGGAATGCATTACAATTAATATTACACATACAGAGCACAAGTGATTTTTCATATCTATGGTTGTACACAAAGTAGAGCTAACAATAGTTTTTAAAAGTCATAAAAGCAAAATAAAGGACAACCTGTAATCCCAGGGCTCAAGAGGCTGAGGCAGGAGGACTGCAAGTTCAAAGCCAGTCTCAGCAAAAAACTTACGTGCTAAGCAACTTGCTGAGACCCTGTCTCCAAATAAAAGCTTAGTGCCCCTGAGTTCAATCCCCAGTACCCCACTCCCACCTCCAGAAAAGAAAAATTCTTTAAAATATATCCTTTTAGTTTTCGTGAAACACATGGAATGTTATGCTCATTTATTTTACATGTCTCTGACCTGTGAAAACATTTTGTATCCAAATCCTTTACTTATAGGGTTGCTAATGAACTCTATAACTATCAATAATCTAAGCTTATTGTGCATATAGATAAAATACATTGTGAATCTGTTCAAAGTGTATACCTTACTGAATTTTAGAGACAAATCGCAATTAATAAAAAAATTGAAAATAATAGAAATCAAGCAAAACTAATAAGTCTTCCATGCAGTATAAATCAGTAAAATAAAATATCTTTTAAAAAATTCATTAAAAACTATTTATTAAATTTGCCATTTTCAAATTTGTGAAAATTATTATATGTCAATTTTATTTAGGTAGTCTGCTATAACCATCAGTTAAACACACAAAGGCTATGACTTTGTCTTTCTTATGGTATGATATTCACCTTTCAAACATAGATATTCATATTCCAAATATTGTATGAGATGATAGGACAGGATAACAACATTCCATTTTTATTGATAAAAATTTAATTCCACCAAGCAGCTGGATGGACTTTATTTTGTACCAAGTCTTATGTCATCAACAGTCCACTGAGATAAGGCATCCTGTCTCATTAATGAAAAGTAAAATTGCTGAATGTATTTAATAATTATTGCTAGTGAAATTATGTTTAGCTAAGGAAGATGTCATCTTTATAACAATAAGCAAATATCAGAAGCATAACTAAATATCAAATGCTCCTGGTGGTGTGAGTGGGTGCTGAAATTGGCACACAGAAATCAGAACACCAAATGAAATATTGCTGGCATTGCTTGTGAAGAAAAACAAATATCACAGCAAACATTCCCCAAACATCTTCCTGAATCATCTTTATAGACTGTGGGTTTAATATGTGATAGAAAAACATTCACACAACCACATTACCAAATAGAATTTGTGACTCGTAGGTAATTGCGAGAGAGCCTGTCTAATTGGAAATTTTGATATCTGCCACCTCAGGTCAAATTGATATGAGAATTAGTCATGAAAAGGAGGACAGGGAGATGAATCAACAATTAACCATAATCCCCATTATAAAAATTTAATCATAATTAATTTGCAAATACTGATTAATTGCTGGCAGAGTTCCCTTATTTAAAAGGGGATAGAAACATGTAATATCCTCAACAGGGAAAAACTATACAAGTCAACCAAAGGGCTAAACTGCTTCTGAAAACTGGCTGGGGATCCAAGGAGGCAGACCACTCAGACTGCTAATTTTTAATTGGGAAGCACAGTCTAGTAATAGTAAGGAAGTTCAAGTTTCATTTTTTATATGGTATTAAGTGCAAACTTTCCAGATTTATTCTAGAAGTTCACTGAATTTGTGGAATGTTATCCTTTATAGCTCCAGCTTTACTAACATATGTTCCTGTGGTTTATTACTAGATTTTTATTCTTGTGGGGTTCTATTCTTTCTAAATTTCCAGTACTAAAACATGATTTTGAAATGTAGTATAGCTGGTCATTTATAAACAAACAATATGAAGTAAGTACAGCCTGTGACTAGTTATAAAAAATATAACACACATAAGTAAAAATGGGAAGGTACAAAGCAAACCTGGTGTGAATTATGCTATACTAAAACATTGATTCAGTTTTGGCTTTAATTTGAAAACATGGGGTGAAAATGCCTAAATATAGGTATATTTCACTGAGACCCAAGAGACTCTGAATACAGAACTTTGAAGGAAAAAGTGACACAGAAGGTCTTAAACTCATTTTGGCAAGTAGATTTCATCTAGTTTCCAACCAAGAGTCTCCATTCAGTTATTTTCCAGTCCAATCTTTGCATTTTTCATCCTGAACGTATCAATTTCTTTCTTTGTATAAATATATATTCATGTATATATAAGGTAAATATATATGTATGTATATATATGGTAAATAAAGGTACTTACCTTAGAAACATATTTATATACATATATATACACACATGTGAATTTTAATGTTCTTTACTTTTATAATTTCCCCTCTGCCCATCCTATCCTAAACACAAAGCTATGCATTTCTACCACCCCATCCCTATCATCCATTGCACTACGTCCGTATTTCCAGCCTTTCTCAAATTCTGCACAAAATCATTTGTTCCTGAGCTCATAGATGTTTTTCTCCACCAAAATTTACCCTCTTTCCTAATCAAATGAAAACTTATAATCAATCAATTCATTTCTTCTCAAGCCTTTCCTTGGATTTTCTTGACACTTTCTCTGTAATGTTGCATGAAAATCAGTCCAAATATTTGCTACTACCTTTTTACTCTATATGGAATTCTCACCTTTTTCTCATTATAGCTCAGTGGTATCTATCCCCTAGGAAGCTCATCTGAATTTTTACTTATTTCCTGAGCAGATAACCCAGACTCACATCTTAAAAAGGAAATAAGATCATCTAGTAAGAATTTCCTGCCAACCACTCTTCTATCTGCCACTACCCATCCTTCCTTTTATTCTAACTTGGTCAATTAAAAAGGTATATATCTCCTCATTTAGGCTTTTATACCTGTGCTTAATGATCATCTCTCCTCACCTCTTAAGAGACATCACCTTCAACATCATTTTGTTGACAACTTCCCTCACTTTTCCCTGTCACCTCTAAAACCAGCTCATCTGTTTACTGTCTTTGAAAACCTTTCCAGCACCATATACTCCTCTGTAAAACCCTCTATTCTCTTTATATCAAGAACACTTTAAAAGACTATTCCTACACTCCCCTTTTGTCCTCCTTATTAATTTATTAGCTCTTCAATGTTGTCTTTGCTACCGTGAGTCCACTGACTCCTTTAACAAGATGACCAGCAGATACCTGTGTTGTCAAAACCTCGGAAAACCTATGTTATCCATGTTATGCTTTTCTTTCTCAGTATTTTGGAAGCAGTTGACACTATACATTAATCTTTTTTCCTGAAAATTTCTTCTTAATATACATGATGCCTCATTCTCCAGATTTCCTTCCTTAAAACCTGTTTATCTTCATCCTCTCCTAGATTCCACTTAACCATTTCCTTGAGCCTTTCATGTTTCCCCAGGGGTCTGACAAACGTGGGAAGTGTGCTGTGACTTACCATTCTGATCCCATACCATACCAACACAGACTCTAGAAATCAACAAAAGTCCATCATAGCAAATAAAGACTTCTGATGGTTGCCCTCTTTGGTGTCTCAATTTTTTCTAACATTTTGTGGTATATGAGACCATCAGTTTTAATCATAAAAGTAACAATATATTAATAAATATTATCTCAAAATATTTAATGATTTCTTCATCTCTTAAATTAACTATAATAGAGAGAATTATGCATTCTTCTCTTTAACTCTATCAAAAAGGCACAGTGCCTTCCAATTTCCTTTCTGAGATTGAAAAAATGCAAATTGTGAGAGAAACCTTTAGTCATTTGGTAAGCTTAAAAAATATAGCAATGGAACTACTCTGCAGGATACTAAAATGGTAATGATAAATACATTTCATTACACATTTGTCCAAAACCCATAGAACATACCAACAAGAAGGAGCCCTACCTAATGTAAACTCTGAACTCTGGTGATAATGATGTGTCAATGTTATAAGCAAAAAGTTACTACATAGAGGTAGATATTTAAAATGGAGAAGGCCAGGCATGTATTTGGGGCAGAGGAAATATTGGATTTTTTCTGCATACCTGAGTATGCTCTAAAAGTAAACACTATAAAAGAAAGTTAAAAGGTACATTTAACAAATTTAAAAATAATATAATGATGAAGCTTTTTCCAAGTTTTTTCATCATTACTCACATCAATTGATAATAAATATTTAGTTTATTAGTTTCTCTCCTTTCTATATAAATTGATATAGATAGGTAGATGATATATATGATTTTCTAATGCATATCTATAAATCAACTTTCAACTCTAAAATTATCTCATACCATTCTTCCCTTTGCCATACAAATTCTTTACTTGTTAAGACACAGTTCTCTGAATACTTCTTGATGTTTTATACCTCCAAGACTTGTGTATGCTTTTCCTTTTCCAATGCTTTTCACACATTTAATCTTACTACTTTGTATCTTCTGAGAATATGAGTCACTGTCTCCTGGAAATCCTTCAATGACCTTGGCATCTACATGGAACCTACAAGTTCCCAGTTTATGTTTCTCTTTCCTGTTTCCCCTCCAAGTTCTCTAAGTCAAGGACTGCATATGATTAAGCATCATGTTCCAGTATAAGACATAGGTAGCATTTAAAAGCTTGTTGAACAAATACACTAAATTATCTGAGGTGTCAGTGTGGTTCATAAAGGTGACCAAGTGGGCTTTCCATGCACAAACAATCCTGTTTGTGAGACCCTTGGTAATCTGTTTCCAGTCTTTTATGTTTGACTCATCTCTATTCTCTGCCCTTTGACACTTTCAGTTCTACTCATTCCTAACTACTGGTAGCTTCCTGAACAAGTAAATTTTTTTGTCTTATTCTGATTTCTTTTCCTAAACTTGCTTTTTTTTCCTTCCCCTCTTCCCTCTTCATCTACTCAGCTCATACTTGTCTTCTTTGCCAACATGGTTATCATATCAGGTAAGCCTTCACCTATATCAAGATTGAATTTCTGAGCCTTTCGCTCTTCTTCAGGGTCCTATACTCCTTCTTTGTACTTATTACACTACATAGCAGTAGCCATTGTCTTGCCCACTGACTCTCTTGTTGAGGCTAAGACTACTCCTTATTCCCAGTAGAACTTAATCATAGTACCTGACACACCAGCAACCAATGAATAACTAAAGCCTCCATGAAAAATCACATCCTCTGATACCATTCTGGAGCCAGGAAACCCAATGACTGATTTAGTTCTTCAGCTGGAAAATTCTCTCCAGCCTCTTTGCCTGCTACTTTTAAAGAACCCCAAGACTTTAATTTTTGTTGAATGACAGAAGGGGGCCATATACAGGCTCACATTGAAAAAAAAGATTTTAAGAATTCTTAGAATTATAAGCTCTTTTAATTTCATGGGACGTGCTCTTAAAATCTCTCAAAAATATATCTTACTGAGTGAAAACAAATACACGTGATATACATACGGTATGGATTACTGCTGTTTTGATTGCAGATTCGACACTGAGGGTTCCGCACAGGCTGCCCAGGGACATGCTCTACCAACTTGCAATACATTTCAGGTCCTCTTTCTCCACATGTCGCATTGGTTGTGATGAGGGCATTGGAAGCAAGATTCAGGACAGCAGGGAATAAACCTGAAAACGATGGACAAATGAAAGCATGTGAGCCAGTTTTGATTTTGCTGTATTTTAAAATGCTTAATTAACATGGGATATTTTTCAGAGCATTAAATTAATCCAAGATGAAATATTTAGTGATAATGAAATACCTGACAATAAATACTACATGTTATCAAAGGAAGAGATTTTTTTTTTCTTTCTGGGTCTTAAATATGGGAATATGAGGCTGTCTATTTAATTTTTAATCTCTAATATTTAATTATAAAGAAGTTCTTGTCACAGACACTTTTAAGTAATACTTTTCATTTGATCAATAAACTATCTTACTGAATCTTAATCTTCCCCTTCAGCTATTTTATATCTAGTATTAAACTATAATCACATGTAGTTTCTGCACAATAATGCACCTATGGTTCTCATGCTCACATTATGCTCCAATTATCACTTGGTGTAAATGGTTGTTACAACTTCTTTATATCCACACTAGAAAAAATAGATAATGATGAAAGATATTGGAAAACTGCCCTTTACTGATTTCTGTGCTACATAATACCTTTCCAAAAATGAATCATCATAATATTAAATGATCATATACTTGAAAATATTTCTTAGCTACAATAAAATGTTTGACTTGCATACATACAAACTCAAAAGGCCAACTCATTGTAAGGCTAGAGAGCCTTCATTCTATCTGAGAACCCAGTGCAGGTCCTTCAGTTTCTATAACTTAATGTCAGTTCTGCTTTGTACATGTCTAGTATTTGCATTTTATAGACCTCTTTTCCATGACAGCACAGTAAAGTGACTCATCAAAAGCCACTCTATAACTGAAAAACTCTTGTTGGAGGAAATCAATTGGGAATTAAGATAATTTGATCACTTAGGTTGTCCAAGTTCTATGCATGTGCCAAGTAGGTCTATATCAGTTCAACTTCTAATACTGTCTTTCTTGACTAAATCTATGGCCTGATGTTTTACTGATACCCTTAAAGTTTTAAGCTTTTAAATTTATTCAGCCTATCCTCAGGACTTGGCACAGAAAAGCCACTCAGTGTGTTTGTAAAAGAAATGAATAAATGACTTATGATAACGATCATGATAGTTACTTTATAATACTTATGTATAATAAGTCTATGAGCAATATGAGCTATATTTACTTTTATTTTATTAAAGAAGCACAGGGTATTAAGTAAATTGTTCAGGATTACTATTAACAGAGCTATGCTTTGAGGCTAAGCTTTCTGGCTCTCCAGCCTGTCCTCTTAATCATTACACAGAACGATATCTTCAATGCAATCTGAAACCTACATAAATCTAGTGCTCATTAAAACTGGTGATCTTGATTGATCTTGGAATTGCACTGAAACAATAGAAGACCAAAAAATAAATCAGTGTTTATAAAATTTGATGAGATTTATATGTATTTTTATTTGATCAATAAAGCTTCCTTTCAACCAGAAGAGCAAAAGCAATGATAGAAGAAATTTTAAAAACAATTTTAACTACTTTGGATCTTTATTGTAATCATTATCTAAATTGTCTAATCAGTAAGTGAATTCATAAGGCCAGGAAGCACTTCAGTTCTTTTCTCAATCACCCTCAGGATCTCCCAAATCTATACCCAAGAAATCTTCCCTCCCTGTCTGCACTTTCCAGGCTCTAAGATCCCTCTGATTTTCCCTTCCAGCACAGCAATCCCTCTCCTTAATCCTCTGGCTTTGTGCTTTTCTCCAGCTAATAATTATTTGAGGTTTCCAATTCTTCCTGGTTTGCCAGGAATTTATCACTTCCTGAAATTTTTACTTAATTTCGGTCTCTTTCATTCTTCCTAATGAATTTATCCCTCCCCACAATTTCTATGCTCTCTGACCTCCACACAGTGAGACATGCTACAATGAGATGTGAGGTCAACTAAGATGATCATTGGTCAGAGAAATGTTATCCATTCATAAAACATTATTTTTGTTTGTTTGTTTCATAATAAAGCATAATGTGCTATGCAAAAGGCAAGGTGCTCGTATCTTAAATGTCACCTAAAGGCCCATGTGCTAAGGCGTGGTGCCAGCCTATGACACTACTGGAAGATGATAGAAGATTTAGGAGGTAAGTTATACTGGAAGGGAGTTAGGTCACTTGGTGTGTGCCCTTGAAGGGGATATTTGAACCTCAGCACTTTCTCTCTCTTTTTTTTTTTTTTTTTTTTTTTTTTGCTTCCTGGCTACTAGGAGGTAAGCAGCCGTATTCACAGTATGTTCCTGCTGCTATGATATTCTGCCCAACCTCAGGTCCCAAAGCAGCTGGGTCAACCATGGATTAAAACATCAGAAATTGTAAGCCAGAATAAATTTTTGTTCTTTACGTTTATTTTCTCATGTATTTGTTACAGCAATTAAAAGCTAACTAACAGTGCTATATAAAAATTGTCTAGTATTTATTTTATTTTTACCTTTTCTACGTAGACAAGATTTATTGAAAAATTTCATAACAATTTTGTGAATTTTGACAGGTTGTAAATTTAAACTGATTTTTATAATTATGTAGTCTCCAGGGCACTATTTCTTTATTGTAGGCACTTTTTTCTCTAGGTTAGTAAATAATATATGATCAAAGAAATAAGATTTGTGTGTATATCTCTGTCTTCTGTCATTCATCACCATTTTACGTTTAACTATATAATTATCCTTTCATCAAATATGTTTGAGAACCTATTATTCCAGAGAGTAAAATTTGGAATTAATAAGATGAGCTTATTGTGGGAGATTATGTTGAGCTAAATCTTAAAGTTAGAGAAGCTTATCCAGTAGGAAAAAAAGGTAGAAAGGAGAAAGCAAATGTACCCTGTATATGGGCTGTAAGCTAAAAGTTTGTGTGGATGTTGAGTACTTCAATTTGCAGTTGTTCTAACATGTAAGATTGTGTAACTTTATAGATATAGAAACATATAGATTACACATAGAATACACCTAATGGTTCACACACATACCAACACAAACCACAGCCTGTATGTCACAGTTACCAATTTGTTTTAGTCACTATTTTTTCCAATTCTTTAAACATTTAATTTATGGTATAGAAAAAATAGGTAGAAGGAATGAAGAGATATGTTAAACCTTATGTTCTAAGGAGGACAAATACTCTTCTTTTCATCTTGGTGATTGTAGAAGAAGCTCCAGTTGTAAACCCCATATAGACCCTTCAAAGAAAACCAGCTTACCCACATAAAAGCCATCTCCAACAGCTGGGGATGTCTCTACAACTTCCCCAAGATATAGTCATTTTGACTCTGTGATCTCCTCCTTTACCACTGACAAATCCTGACCTTTCCCATGACTTTGGGTCCTGTTGTGCAGGAATGAATAAGACTCTCCATAACCTGGTCTGGTGCAGTCCTATAGGGTCTGATTTGAGATGGTCAAATTACTTTCCCTGGTTCAAGCAGTCATGAGAGAAAAGCAAAAGGAAGATATCCAGCAGAAACTATTTTACTTGCATTTTATGTTCAGAAAACATAGAATTGGATTACATCTCAATTTCCCCATAGGAATAAATGAATAAAATGAGAGCAAAATGATCCAACTACAAAAGGATTATAGATATTGAAATAACATTGATTCAGAAGCTATTTTATGTTGCTCATATTATTTAATATCCCAATCATCCCACTGTGTAAATCTTATTAATTCTACTTTATAGAAAGTGTAGATAAATAATGTAGAGAAAGTTCAGCTTGAGAATATGAATTGAACTCAACTCTTTAAAAAGCTCATAAGACTTTTTATTTCAGGTTTTTGAGCCAAAAACCTGGTCCTCTATAAAGCTTAGCAATGTATATATTTAAATTACTATTCGCCACTCCATTGTTCCATTGAGATTTCTACCCATAAAACTAAAGTTCTTAAAAAAATTACATTTGGTATTTTTCCCTTCTTTCTGTTGATATTTTTTCTATTATACTTATTGATCACTTGTTCAAAATTAGCCTTTTCACAATTTAGTTGCCTTGCATCGTGGTTAGAGAATAGTTGCTTCATGAAATTTTATCACTATTTTCCTGCTTATTTAAAAAAAATCAATAAAGTATATTGGTCAGGGAAAGTCCTCAATTAGTTGAAAATGATCAATTTAAAAGTCAGTCAATATCTCAACTTTTGTTGAAGCTTCAGCATGCAATATTATAGACTGTCATCATTTTCATTATATATAAAATCTATTAGGGTGTACCTATTTATTCCCATTCAAAAGCATTAGACCAATATTTATTGCCATATTCAATCTAGGTTACTTGTTAAGATTATGTAAACATTAGAAGTGTAAATGAACTACAGATAACTGATGAACCTTTACAGAGTATTAATGCATTGCAATCAGTTTGAGGTCTTGTAATGTTAATGACCATACAACTATGATTGACATTTTTTAAATACAATCTACACTAAATTTAGTTGTATTTATGTTTATGAAGAACCAACTCTTAAAAAAATATTTATCCTCTCTGCTATATATAGTGATTAGAATATGTCCACTATTTATAAAATATTTTATTCTATTATATATGCATATATAATAGGCACACATATTTCTATTTACATATATGTACATGTATATACACATATGGTAAATAGAAAATTTAGGAAAAGGCCAAATCCAAATTAGGGGAAAAACAGAAATTATACTACAACATAGTGAACACTTAGAAAATTCACTAAATTTTTACTGATTTTGCTTGGATATATTTATAGTCTATTTGGTTGTTCAAATAATATAGTATGTTCATACATGTTGGCATAATTTTGATCATCTGCATTGCCAAAATACCATATTCTAGTTTCAAACAGAAGAAGCATTTTAAAATCTATTCATGGAACTTCTATTTATAAAAATTGTGAATCAGCTCCTATTTGATCAAAGTTCCCAGAGATAAAAGCTGCAGATTCTGATATCCCTTCCTTTCCTTTCTCTTTCTCAAGCTCTCTCAGTTTCTTTCTCTCTCTTCCCCTTTCTTCTATCTATACATTTATCCAGATAGATAGGTATCCCACCAATATCTAGTATCAGTTGATATCTAAGCTTTTATTGAATTAGATCAACCACAAACAATAATTAAGGAGAAACGTGTAGGCATAGAAGAAGAAAAAGAGGTCAACTCACTGGATAAGCCTCAACCGTGCAATGTGGGGCTAAAACTCAAACAGAAATTCACAGTTTTACTGGATAAAAGAACCAAAGAACAGAACCAAGAACAGGCACAGCTCACAGCAGGTATAAAATGAAGGGTCAAATCCTGGAGTGGACAGAGGCACAGAAGGGGAGCCTGAAAATGTGCACAAACTGCACCCAGATTGCTCACAGATGCCAGACCTTTGTAAGTCCTAGGCAGTTTCCAAGTAATCCAACTTGAGATTGAAAACACTGGGTAGAGAATATAACTCTTGAAGGCCATGGGGGGCGGGCGGGGGAGGGGAGACAAGATTGAAATTTGAGTGAAGTGAAGTTAACCCACTGTCTCAGAAACAAAAAAATTGAATGTGTATGCATCAGAGGAATATAACCCAACCTAGAATTTGTACAATATAACCTTCACAAAATCCAAGATTAAATTAAAGAAAAAAAATCCATACAAAGAAACATTGCAAATTCCAAATCAACCCTGGTAACTAGCAAGATGCTGTCTCAATAAATATAAAAACAGCTGGGAATGCATCTTAGTGCTAGAGAACCCTGGATTCAAGCACCAGTACTAAAAAAAAAAAAAAAAAATAGAGAAAGATTAAAAAAAGAAAGACAACCCATACTGAAGAGAAGTAATCAATTAAGACCAGCATTGAGAATTGAGATCAATCACATATTAACAGAAGCAAACAAACAAGTAAAAGGAAGTTTTAAACTATAGTTCTCTCTCTCTTTCTTTACACACACACACACACACACACACACACAAGCTCATAATGGAAAGACAAATGATAAATATCTTCAATATCTTCAGAGAAATAGACACATGTGAAATATGGATTCTAAAACTGAAAAATAATATATGTAAAATTAAATTACCCACCGATATGAATAATAGAAAATTGAAACTGACAGAAGAAAGTGTAAGAGACCTAAAGAACAAGCAATAAACTCTTTTCCTTCTTGAAGTCTTTAAAATAGATATTAGTACTTAGGACAAAGATTATAATGTTGCCTCGGGGAGGGTTATGATGTAGATATAACACATAGGACAACCATAGGAAGGTTGGAGGATGGCAGGATTATGGTAAATGGATCCAAATGCTTTGTGTTAAGTGGTATGAAATTACAATAACAGCACAAGTTGAAGTTTGCATATCAACTGGAACTCTTTTCTATTACTGTTGTGGACATAAATTACTGCAAATGTTACATAAAATGGTTAGGCAGTTTTTAATAAACTTCAACTTAGACCTATCCTATGAACCCACATTTCCTCTCATAGTTAAATAATCAACAGAAAAGACAGTATCCAAAAAAAAAACTTATACAAGAACATTCATAGAAAATTTTATCTTAATACCCCAAACTCAAAACAACCTGGGCTCCATCAGAGAACTGATACTGTGCTGTGTTTATATAATGAAAATTCCACTTCACATTAAAATGGAACAAATTATTAATACACTCAACAACACAGATGACTCCAAGAACTGTTATGCCAAATTAAAGAAGCTTTACACAGGAGTATATATTTTATTATTCATTCATATCACCTTTCAACAGGCAAACCTAATCTTTTGGTCAAATACAACATGGGATAAAAAAAGGTTTCCTTTGAGGGTTTGGCAAAGACTGACTAGGAAGAGGCATAAAGAAAAATTGTGGGGTGGTAATATTCCTGAGAGTAGTTTGCATTCTACTGGTATATACATTTGTTAAAACTTGTTAAAAGTTGCACTCAACAAGTGAATGTTGTGATAATTTAAATATTTCTTTAAAAAGACACACACCAATTTTGACTCTAGTTAATGCTATTTATGATAATGTATATAAGAATGAAGTTTGTAAGGTGTCCACAATAAGATGAATCCATGGATAGATAAGCTCAGATGAATAGACATGTAACAAAGTGAATATACAAAAATCTTAGCTTTAATTCAGCCCGTGTTCACTATATAATTGTGCTCACTATATCATTCTTGAATTTTCTGCATGAAGTCAAATTTTCATCACTAAATTTTGGTGAAAAATACAATAGAAATATAATGCATCCATGAAATTTATCTTGTTCGTTGGCTTTCATAAATTTTAATATCAGTACCAATAAAAATTTCAACAGGCATTTCTTAAATCAAATGTGGAAAAGATTGTTTGGTGCTCCAAAGGGAAACTGTCTTTTCAGTTTCCTTCAAGTGCAGCAACTGGTCCAAAAATAAAATAAAGGATAAGATTAGTAAAATGTTGAATTGCTCCAAGATACATACAGGTAAGCAACCAGCAGATAACTCTATTTCCCTTGTAGAGTTTTCCAGTTCTTGTAGCTTTATTTTTACTACCTTTGTGTAATGTTTGATAAATCTTTTTTTTTATTATTATTTAGTTTTAGGTGGACCAATATCTTTATTTTGTTTTTATGTGGTGCTGAGAATCGAACCCAGTGTCTCATGCAAGCTAGGCGAGCGCGCTACCACTTGAGCCACATACCCAGCACTGATAAATCATTTTTTTTAATGACCACTATCTAGTATACATCTTTAAAGAAAATCTTTCTAATACAGTCTGGCATGAATATTTCCAAACATGGTGTTTTTTTCGTTGTTTCATCAGCATAAATATTAAACTAACTAGATACTATGGATTATCTGTCCTCAGTGTTTGTGTCTAGCATATTATTATATTTTTAAATTAACACTCAGAAATATCAGTATACACTTACTTACTGACACATATACATCTCTTTAATTTCTCAAATAATGCTACCTGTTAACATTCATACTTCAGCTTGTGAAGACCATCACTAAATAACTGATAACCAATGGTAGTTGGAGACTGTCTATGGGAAAGTCAATAAAACAATTGTTTTCAGTATATTCATTTTAATAACTGTGAAGAATAATTATGTTATGACAATTATACATGGCAGATTCTCTCTCTCTTTTCCTGTCATCTTATTCTGGGCTACAGTATTTCTTCAGTTATTTTATGCCAAGTACCTATCACCTCTGAAGAGAATAAACGGAAATGGTTTGAATGTTTTTAACTTTCCATTTCAGTTTCTAGGTCTGTGGAGCATTTTAAAAAATATTCATGCAAGTAAACAAAGTTGTTTGCCAGAGATTCACTATTTAAAAGACAAAAGAGAACATGCCAATTTAAAATGTTCTCAGACGTGTCAAGGAAGTAAAAGAGATACTTGTCTGTTGAAATCCTGAACTATGTGGGTGTGTAGGACACACTGGTATAAAACAAAAATGGAACAAAACAAAATGTTGAAGAGAATGACTTCCAGCTGTGCACCACAGGAAGTAACTTAATGCACTTGATCCACAATGCAGATGAGAAGTTTTATAGAACTGCAAAATCAGTCCAATTTGAACTAATAGCTGTCCAGACACAACAATGCTTGCAAGCTAGAAAGAAAATAAGAATGAATCCAATTGGCTAGAAGCAAACAAAAACAAGGAGAGCACGTATTCTAGTTGTTTCCAGGGCACTAACATTTATCTCAGACTATGACTTAATTCTGCCCTTTTTCAGCCTCCAAAATAAAAAGACACATTTAAATCCTCCTGAATTGATTTGGTCTCCTTTCCTCTTTTTATAATTAGGATAAGTTGTTCCTATTACTCTGTGGAATTAACTTTTTAAATTGTTTACTCTCTCTCTCTTTTTTTTAAATAAACCGATTAAGATAAATATTTAAACAATTTTATTATCATCAGAAATGAAATAAGCCAAAGGTAACTATTATATGATAGCTGACACAGCATCAGCACTTACTCTATGTGGCAGCCCCTAAATTAATGTGAGGGCCTGTGTGAACTCAAACACCACCTTCACCACTTGGCCTGGCAAATACATGAGCTGGATTCCTCACAAAGGGCATCATTCGTCTAATTAAGAGAATACCCTCATGGATTTGCCATGACCTAAACTTTAGATATACATAAGAAAATGACTGTTATTACAATCTAAATTTCTTGTAGGAATCTAACCTACACCAGGAAGGCTATTACACAGTAACAGTGACTTGGGATAAGGCATTTGTGCTTTAAACTCCCCCAAACATCTATAAATACAGTTTGGAACCAACTGTAACCACCCTATGATGGGTAAATGGAAGTTGACCACAATGCTTGTGATCAATATACTTCATGAAATGAAAAGAAAAAATTCGATTTAGCAAGACATCATCCCAGGACTAAATGGGAAGAGACTTTAACTTGGTCCCCAAAAGCAGGTCTCACTACATTCGGCCTCCACCACTTATCAAGAACCCACCATATATGAATACATGACAAAGGTAATTTCACATCATGTACAACCAGAAGAATGGGAAGTTGTACTCCATATATATATATACAAGGTGTCAAAATACACTCTACTATCATGTATAACTAAAAAGAATAAAATAAAATAAAAAGAACCCACCATCTGGCAGATGCTGGTCACACTTCCACTCCTTGGAACTGGCTTGGGAATCTTATTTACTACCATTTAAAATTAGTATTCACCAAATACTTTGTTTTTATTATACTTCATTTGTAGGACAATCCTGAATCATCTAAATGGTTTTCAAAATTATTATTACCAAAAAAGAGAGAGAGAGAGAGAGAGAAAGAGACATAGCTGGAACACTTATTTGGAATGTTCTAGCATAAGGATACTTAAAATATATACTGAGGGGGTGGCATCTAGGGAGAAACACACTACTTCCAAATTCCTTCCAACCTCACTTCATCAATATCAGCATAACATATGTTCAGTATCTACCCTCTTCTGCCTGCCTTCCAAAAACCAAGCCCATCAACTCGATGTCTCTTTGGCAGGTCTGTGTGCAAACCCAAAATGAGAAGGAAAAAAGGAAAGGATGAAAAAAATACAAAACACTTTCAAGTCACTAAAATGAAATTTACAACCTTAAATTGGCAATTACCCCACAACAAAGGTGTTTGTAATGGAGACAGATCAAAAACTTTGCAACTATGTCTGTTGTTCACCAATAATTTAAAAGTGAAATATGACAGATCTCTAAACTAGTTTCTATGCTAGGAGCATATTTATGTCCCTCAAAAAAAAAAAAAAAAAAAAAAAAAAAACTCAGAAGGGATTTGTGCATGCTTTGATGGATACCACAGCCTTGGAGAAAATGTGGTTCCCATGCTCTATAAGGACTGCTTACCATTTCTTATCTCTAGTGATGAAACACACATGAAAACACAGTTCCCGGTCATGTTTACCCTGGCTTAAAAGACTTAGATGAACAGAAAGGAAGTCACATTCATTTACTACACTCTTTTTCATTTGTTTTTGTCAGTAAGTATTAAGAGTTCTTCAGGGGCTCATCCTGGATTCTTTTCTTATCTAAATTCTTTTTCCTGGATAATTTCATCCACTTCTAAGCCATTTGCATGTGATTTGAAGCATCACTGATACCCAAGTTATATCTACAAGCCAGAGAGCGTTCTAAAGCTTTAGACCTGTTTTATCTTAATGCCTGGCTGAAACCTCTACTTATATGTCTCACAAACATCTCAAATTTAATCTATCCAAAGCAGAGCTTATGATTACCAGTGCTCCAACCATTGCCCCAACACCCAGTGAATTAGCTACTCCTGAGTTTTTTGTAGCTCAGCACATTTTACTTTACCCATCTGGTGTCTCATACAGAAAACTGGGAGTCAACATTGATGTCTTTTCGTCACTACATTCTATTTTAACTCCAAAATAATTTTCAGATCCATCTGCTTCTCTCCAGCATCACTGCCTACAGTGGGGCCAAGTCGCATGCATTGTAACACTGATATTTCTATAATAGCCTCCGAAAGGTATTTCTAAGTTGTTCTGGACATTTTCCTAATCTTTATATATAAAATGAATTTTCTTAAGATATAAATCTAATCACATCACTCTTCTTAAACCCTTTCAATAGATTTTAATTGAAGTTAGATTAAAATTCAAAATTATTATCCTGGGTTACAAGATTTTCGTCTCCTTCAAAGAATGCTCTCTTGAGTTGGTTACTAAACAAGGCTGTTTTTTTCTTCCTCCGTATTACATCTAGAACTTCTTGCTCCTCTACTTTCTTGTGCTCTTCACACCTTCCTGCTTTTCAGAGTTATTTATTTTGTCTTATGTCCTCTATGAGATCTTTTCTAATCTTTATAAACAGGTCTTCTATTATAGTTCCTAATTGTGCCTTATTTTTCTTGTGTAGAACTTATGACAATGTGTAACTTTAATGAGTGATCATCTCTTTTGTTGGAACACAAGCTTCATGATGGAAGAAACCATATATAGTTCCTTCAATTTATCACTGTATTCTCAAAGGTATGTGAAATATTCTCCAATGAGAAACATATCAGAATTTAGTACATACATTATATGCATGTTCTGAAGAAGTGGCAAACTTCCCTTTGTCAAAAAATAAAAAGAATAAAGCATGAACTAAAACAAAACTCAACAAACATAACACTAAAAAGCCACAATTCTGTTGCTGTTGTTCTATGATTTAACAGCATAGAAATAATGATAATATCAAAGTCTAAAACCAGTATTTTCTTACAATTTATAATGTTGTCTTCCTAAACCCATACCCCTGCCCTCTGGGTAGATTTCCATCTTCTGTGTTGGGAAATAAATACAGCTTCTCATATTCTGTGGAGTTTTTGTGAGTCATCTTTAATTTTCTCTGGGATTAGGTTGATTTGGTTGATAAATCAGAAATTTGGCTGGTTGATTAATGTATTTCCCCAGTCTATGACCCTACCTCCCTCAAAAATACTTGAAGGCAAAATGTGCTGATCCTAATCTAATAACTACAATGTTAAATTACACTAACTGTTAGATTCCTTCTGGAACATTTTATGGCTTGATAACCTTCAAGTTGTACCAGACCACAGCCTAATGAAGAAGGTGAAGACAGAGAATGAGGGCTATCTAAAAACAATACTTCATGGCTGACTCAAGCATCTAATTCTGTTTTGTGCTACAAAAGCAAGTTCTATGCAGCTTCAGAATATCTATGGAAATACTTGTTTTATAGACATTTTTTTTCAAAGTGAGATTTGACAGTGTTTATAGCAAAACACTTTGTTCTCCAACAGCTGTTGGAATACACACATAAGTATGCAGGGAAACACAAATATTCAGTTTTCTCTTGTAAATAATTGAAGTAAAAAAGCAGCTTTGTACAGCCAATTAGCATAGGGTTTCTAATAATGCTTTTAATTTACCAAGCACATACAAACTCACAGAGATAAGGTTTTCATCAGAATTTTGTTTTTGCTTTTTTTTTTTTTTTTTTTTTCCTCTGACCACTAAAATCTAAGTCTCTTGAAGGCAAAGGCCATAATTTATTAATAATTTTATTCCCAGGGACAATTATAGTATTGACATCAAATAGATGTACAGTAAATATTTATAAAATTAAAGAATGACCTCAGATTCTGTGAATCAATTTAATCACATCAGTTCTAACCTTTTTTAAAAAATCTGTATAAAGTGCACTAGTTTATCTGATCTTCTAAAAGAAATAAGCAAAATCAAGCCACCAAACCACAAGTGTTTCTCCATCTCATGGTATGAACAGTGTGGAACTTACTACTGAGAATATAGGAAACATCTCTGTAAGTGTTCAGAAATGATGAGTCTTCATCAGAGTATCAATCTTACTCTAAGTAAGATATCCAGAATGAGATGCTGTTACCTGAAAGATAGTTATAGAAGGTATCCATGCAACTGTTCTCTAATTAAAGATCTCTAATCAGTTTGCTTTGTTAAGAGCATCACTCTACTACAATTACACCCAGTTCTGAGTTTTTACATGTGTCAGGCATGATACACTCTTATTTAGACTCTCCAGTATTTTAATTGCATAGTAGTTAGAGCTCTTCATTGCTGATGGATAATGAGGTCTCACATCACTGTGGTATCACAAGCTATTTTTTCTCCACACTTGCACAGAGTAATTTTTTCATCATCTTGTTTTAATGTCATAAGATTTTTGCTTCCAGAGTAAATTGCTCTTCAGTTTTCTACATGAAACTGAATTTTTCTGCCAATTTCCCTCACTTAATGCTCTCTCCTTATGCCTTTAGTAATGTTTTATCTATTTTTTCACTAAGTGGCTAATTTAACAATATGCTGTATCAATTTAAAATCATATCAAGATGTTATATTCTGAAGTTATTTTGGAAGGGAAATATATTTGGTGAATTTGGTAATGTCAAGACAGTCAGAATTTGGTTATGTTTTTTCTTATTAATATGGGAATCTCATGATTCCCACTAGAATGAATGGTGGCCAAAAGTTACTGGTCAGAATAAAATATTCTATAAGTTAATTAACTTAACAAAATCATTAAACTAATAATAAATGTTGATAATTATATCTATGAACTTAAATTTAGACACACATAGAAGATTGAAACTTATGGACCATATTCCCTCAGACTCCAAAATTTATTCAAAACTCAAGGTCAACTTATTGAATAACATGTTTTAACTTAACAAAATCATTAAACTAATAATAAATGTTGATAATTATATCTATGAACTTAAATTTAGACACACATAGAAGATTGAAACTTATGGACCACATTCCCTCAGACTCCAAAATTTATTCAAAACTCAAGGTCAACTTATTGAATAACATGTTTTCAGTATATGGATTTATTCACTCACAAAACTGTAAACATTAACTTGTCCCAAGCATGTTGAAACAAGAGACATAAGCAATATTTTCAGAACGCCATATATTTGCTTGGTGACAACAAACATGCCCAGTAGAGTGTTATTTTTCAGAGATGTAAATTTTGCTACCCTGTCAAGCTTGAAAATAATGCTTATAAAACTGATAGATGGATTTGGAGCCTTATGATTTCTAAAATCTCATGATAATATTTATTTATCATCTGTCTTTCTCTTAACCAAATTGAAAACTTTTAAAATAATATATGTGCTTAATGTAATACTTGACCTAAGAAAGGGTTCAAAAATATTTGATTGATTAATTAATTAATGTATGAGCATAATTATGGCTGATTTCCAATATTAATAAGAAAAGTAGTGGAGTAAAAAAAATGGTTTACAATTGAAAACATGGAAGAGAAAGAGAGAGAGAGAGAGAGAGAGAGAGAGAGAGATCTCACATTGGTTTTCTCTTGTCTTCTATTTATCAGGCTTTATTCTTGTTTTTCAAAATAAATTCACACTATTTGTCATTATTACTGATGCAGCCTAAGTCCTAATTTTAATTAAAAACAGAGATTATCATAATTTATTTGATTCCTCTGCATTATCATAAATTCTTCAAAAGTCCACTTTCTCCATGTTCTCACCTCTATCCAGAACTTCAAATAATTCTTACTTGACTCTTTGATTAAATATAAAGTTTTCATTTAGACAAAGTATTCCATAATCTCACCACAATCCACTTTACCAATCTAAATGCATTCTAATTTTTTCTCTTCATATTTTCAATTAAAATTCCACACTGTAGTCAAATATTTCCTTATCCTATTCTGAATACACCATCTTATTTCCCATATTCTCTGTGCTATATTCATTTCCCTGTCTAAATTGTTTTCCATAATATATCTAAATTTAGTGTTTCTTTCAAAATTAGCTCAGAATTATTCTCTTGATTTAAAAACTTTTCTGCTTTTCTCTATATTATGATATATATAGTATGTTATATTACATATGTTATATATTATATATTTATATAATTTATCATTTAACAAGTTTTATTGGATTACCTCTAGGTGGACTTTAGAAACAATGTTGTGTACTTTCTTTGAATCTCCAAAATGCCTAATATACCAATAAGTACATAGTTACACTCTTATTAAACATGTTGCTCACTTATAATGTGTAAACATGTGTGTCTTACACACATACACAAAAAGTTGTGTGTATATGTGTGTTGGGGAAAAATACATACATATAGACACATTATTATATGTGGTTCCTAATATTCCTTCATTCATGCATTATTCAACCAATATTTATGAGGTGTTCATCAGGTACAAGACCAGGTCAATATTAGACAGTATAATATGGAGTTTCTCATTTCTGTAACATCCTCAGCATCTAGTTGAAAACCTTGCTCACAATTAACACCAATTCAAATGATAATATGATGAGGTTTTTATTCTCCAAGATTTTACTTATTTTCACAGCTATTTATAAGACACTGTTTTTCCATTCAAGAGTTTTGTCTAAGCAAAAGATATTGCTTTTTTGATCTGTTACCGAGTAGTAGTTTTCTGTTCTCTTAAAATTGAAACTACCTGGAATTTTCCAGTTTGAAATTGTTTAATTTTAGTTATGACTGAATACAGAAAGTAAGGTCTGAGCAGATGGCTGTCAAAACACCAATGACTACATACCATGGCTGAGAACTTGCACACAAAAATATGCAACTTGGTACTCAGTAGACTTCTTCCATGTAAATGCCAAGGGACATCTGGTTTGAAAATTCTGAAATCAATTTGATGCTATTCTATATTTGCCCTGTCTTCCATGGATATCAAATTATAAAAGCATCTGCTAGAATCCCTGACAGGAAAGACTGTGTCCCCAGAACCATTTCAAACTCTTGCATTCACTTTCCAGCATTAGAAAACAGCTGGAAGTTGAAAACTGACTCTCACAAAAGAAAAAAAAAAACATATTGCTTGCATGAATGGAGTGTATTTGGGAGCTAAAATCCTTATGTCTGAAAGAGTTAATGCATCCCACTTAGAGTAAATTCTCTTCCCTCTAACAAAGCACATATATACTAATTGCTTGTAAACAGATTTATTCTTAGCACTGATTTCTAAATGTGTAGCTACTGAATTTATTTTTGTAGTTAGACTGAATTTTAGTGCGCATTTATACAACTGCCTTCATGCAAAAGATTCTTACCACTGTGCTGCTTGCAAATTGACAATATATTTGTTTTAATTAAAATGATACATAATTTAATAGAGAAACCAATATTCTGCAAATTTAGTTGATATTTTATGAATATACTTATTATCACAGATACTTTTTATCTTTTCAAAATACCTATTTCATTCTACATGATAGAAAGATTATTGATATCATGTTAATGTCATGCAAAATTTCATTTTAGGCCATATTGGACTAAATATGAAATCACCTATAGGTCTTGTGGAAAACAGTCTACATGCATAGAAAGTAAGTGATGGGCATTTTATTGAGGTAAATTACTATCCAAAGTAAAACACATATTCTAGCTGATGGCCAAGTTTGCCACACATTAAGAAATACAGAGATGGCCAGTAAAATATTGCATGTGTGAGTCTGTGGGCAGGTGTGTGCTGCCTCTTAAGTGCAGAAAGATTGGGAAATGATTCTGAGCTGAGAAAAAACAGGTACTTTGTTCCACTAAAAAGAAATCACTGTGAATTTTCTTGTGGGTCCATAATGTATTCGGAATGTTTCAAATGTAATTTCCTTAAGTGAGCAAAAGCAACCACAGGTAGATTGTGACCACAAAGCTCACATCACTGCTGTTCAGAGGCTAGGAAATTTCCCATTTAAAATGCATGAATTTGCACATCATACTGAAAGAAGCAAAAATGGTTTTCTTGATTTAAATTTTTTCAATTTCATTTTAATTTTGATATGGTTGGTCTCTTTCCTCCATGGATCCTTCTATTTAGGTATGATTTCTCCTTGACCTACTAACAATGCTATTGATGAAAAATACGCCTGCAGCTGTATTAAAGCAAAGTGTTGGATATCCACAGTTATTAAACAATAACTATTTTCAGACCACTGTTGTTAAAAATCTATAAAACAAGTAAATAAAATGCATGTTTTTTTAAAAAAAATAGTAATATGTGTGCAAACACATACTCTTTCCTTTTAAATATAAAGACAATGTATTTAAATACTTGCACTTTTCTCAGAAATTTACTTACAGATAACAAGCAACCCAGAATTAAGAAAAAAAAAAAAGGCCCTCTTTCTTTCTTTCTTTCTTTTTTTGAAATTAGAAGTAAAATATCCACTTTCTATAAAAACAGCAAAGGAACACATTTCATTTAATATATCACATTGCAACTGTCTGTTTTCTCAATAATTCAAATTAAATTAGACAACAAATTCACACAGGTATGGACACTTTTTTTGCTGTTGTAAGTTCATGTATGCACAATATGAATTCCAAATCTAGATAGTTCTAGATTAATTTTTAGTTAGTTTTAATTAATTTTTAAACTTTCTAAGAAGAAAACTTATTAAGGCCTTTGATGTCTTTTAACTATAAACACACCTCTGCCTGGTCAAAAAACTGGAAAGACATGGAGAAATACCATCATTATCATAACACTGTGAATTCATGTAGGCAGATATACAGCTCTCTTTAGAAATCAATGAACAATTTATGCTTCCTACATTTCCCTTGTAACATTTGATTTATTTATATTATGGATGTATAGCATATTACTTAAGTAGAGCCAACACAGAGGTTATATTTAATTTCTATGTAAAATTTCTCAAATAAACCTATTTTAATAGAGATCCAGTTCCACCAATGCAAGGAAGACAGAGTGGACTTCTTCTAGACTATGGTAGGCAGCTGCTGAAATACCCTTTCAATTTTAGATACCCATTCTCATCCTTGCCCCAGTACTCATTTTACCACTACCAGTCCATCTTCACTGTCTACCATATATATTTGTATGCATATATTTAAACATTTATGACAAAGGCTATGAATGGAATAACAAAATAAAAAATAATATTGATAAGTAATGGGTAACTAATGAACTAACAGAGTGTGATTATGAATCAATAAATAAAATCAAATATGTGATACGAAGTTAGTGATGTGAAAGAAAAGAGATCAGAGGGTTGGACTAAGTGTAGTTGGCCAAAGTAGGGACAAGATAGCCAATTGCAAGCAAAATATAACCATCAATGCAAGCAAGATATACCCATATGCAAAGGGTTCTGACATTAGGATCAGAGAAAGGGGAAATTATTTACAAGACATTAAGTTAAAATTGATAATAGTGGCAATTCAGGAGAAAAAAAGATTTGAGGATGATCTCCAGGGTTATTTGCTGACATTCATGTACAAGCAACAGATCAAATGGATATGTCTAGATCCAGAGTCTCCAATACACACTGGTAGTAGACACTATGGAAGCTTTCTCCAATTCACAGATGGGCTCTTTGGAGCACAAAAAAGAGGAGCAGTGTAGAATTTAGAACACTGGTTTATAAGATTACATAGAAGGATTTAATGAGAACAGTTTTATATATGGAGAGAAATAAAGCAGACTGCCATCAGCTGAGGAGTACATGGATAATGGTAATAGGCATGGGAGTAGAACTAGATAAGGGTGGTGCAAAAACTTTTGTTTTATCTTTAAAAAGAAAAAGAATGAAGCACGTGAGATGTTGAAAGAGCTAAAATAAAATGGTAGCGTATAATACTATAACCAAGAAAAAAAAAAAAAAAAAACAAGAGATACAGTGGGACCCTGATAATGGGGCGGAGGAAGGGGAAAGTCAGTTCTATATTGCCATGTAGATGCAAAAAGTGTTCTCAAATACCAAACCTGGAAACACTAAATATTTTCTAAATTCACATGGCTTTTGTGTATACAACAATATATTGGAGTCTCACATTGTATTTATTTTGTTGAGTAACTATTCTGCCTTCTGCAAAGAAGTACTCTTTGAATAGAAAGTTGGGTGGGTAATTTCTAGTTATGAAATCCGTTTTTGAAAGAAAAAAATCTACAGCTGTGAGTTATGTTAGGAAATTCTTTTGATGTATGTTGATTTTATTTGGGCACTTCTCATGCATCTATCTATTGATTTTGTCCACATTTATCAAAATCTAGGAAAAGGCTGACGTTGCTTGTCAAAGTACTATTTTTGCTAAACTTTTTGGCCAAATGTGATTAAAGAACAATTTCTTAAGCACCCAGAAAATTTTTCGACCGAGAATGAGTTTATCACATGCATTTCATTGAACACTTAATTTTAGAGTAAATGATGGTTTGGTGGTGTGATGAATGCACAATGAGAGCCTGTCAATGACAGAGCTTCTCTGAGTTTCAGGAGTAAGAAAAAATGTAGAATAAGCAAAATTATGCAGCATTGTAACAAGCAAAATAGAAGAACCTCAGCCTCAAAATATCTTGAAAATGGATGATGCTATCTTAAAAGCTCCTGAAAGATTACTGTGTTTTGTTTGTTGTTGGCCTTATGAGTTTTATTTATATGCTAAAAATCAACAAGCAAAGAAGCAGACAATATATAGAACATTTAGCCAACCAACCAAAACAACAAGAGCAGCACTCCTAAGGCGTTACCATTCAAATAGCTTTTTGTGGGAGACAGTATTACTACCATGGCTGATTTTTACCATGGGTTTCCTCTCTCATACTGTTTAAAGCATAGAAGATTTTGCCAATGGATGAAATTTCCTAGAACCTTGAAGTTTATCAAACTGCCTGGCATGCCTTATGGCCTATTTTTGGTCCATGGCCTACTTAAAACCACATTTTAAAGAAAGTCTTTCTTTTGGAAACAGAGGTAAGTAGCATTCCAAATTAGTCCTCATCTCTTTGTAAAACCTGCAGACCCTAAAGAAATGACATATATTTAAGTGGAGGAACACAGCATGCTTTTCTGGCTTTCTTCCCTTCGGCTATTTACTAGTCTCTTGTTTCCTTACCCACGAGTTCTTATCAGGGCAGGACACACTTCCAATTACACAAAAGTCACTTACAGTTTCCTCCTGGGATAATAACACCTGTTCTTGCCTGAGCTATTCAAAGGGATGCTCAGGGCATTCTTTCTCCTATTTTTTCTCTCCAAAGCTGTTGCTAATTCTTGTAGCTAGAAAAGTAACTATACCCGAATATGTTTGTATCAAATGGAAAACAAATAACAGGAGAGAGTTCTTAGCTCTTGAACATTTTTATTTCCAGAATTAGGTGCACTTTCTGCATAATTTGAAGAAATAAGCTCTATTACACATAGGATATGGTTAATTCTACCTACAATTTACTCAAAATTAAGAATATCTAATTTTAGATTCAGAATAATTTGTTTCCAAAATTATTTTACCTTTTCTGTGAGGAAAAGTCTACATGGAGGAGTAGCAATTCATAGATAAAATATTTTGGAACAAATAAGTGACATAATGTGCTAAACAAGAGAACGTTTTACCCAGTGCATATGATAGTGCAACTAGCTATCAAGACTCGACCATAATCAGGTGGACTGTGACCCAAAAACTGGGTCCTTCTCAAACACAGACATTTAAGCCCATGATATATTGAAATGAAAATCCAAACAAGAGAAATTTCAAAGAGTTACTGGGGAATTTAAGTAGTAAACTTTCTTTTGTTTGTTTTTGTTGAAAAAAAAAATCAGTTACATGAAAGAAAACTTATTCATGAGATGTGACTACATTAAAAGATATGATTGTACTAAATTCAACAGAAGTAGTGGAAAACTTTTCTGTTCAGGGAAATATTTTTTTCTCTTGCAGCCAAGAACAACTGAGACCCAGAACAGTGGTTACTACCTTTCCCTTAGGGTTAAACATGGAGCTGCCCTCTCGGGAGAAATGCCATGATCCCAGAGGAGAAAAAAAAAACCCTACAAAGTTTTGCATGGGATGTTGCCCCAGAAAATAACTCACACTTGACCTAACCGCATGTTGCACTGCCCTCATGTACAATCAGCACAGGTCGCTTTAGGGCCTTGCAATTAATCAAGGGAAGGAAAAATATGCAGATTTTTGAGTAAAGATTCTCTTATGGAAAAGAGAAACTAAGACTAAATAAGAGAAAATCCTCAAAGACATAAAGTTATACAAAGAACTGACCAAGCTACTTTTTAAAAATAAAACACCTCTAATATTGTTGGAGAGATTCCAGAGATTAAAAAGTAGGGTAATATGAAAAAAAAATTACAACTATTTAAAAAAATATATCAGTAAAGCTTTTGCAAGAAAAAGTTGAAGATTTGTCTCACAATAGAGAAAAAAAATAGATTTAATATATGAGGGGAAGAGTGGTATCAATCATCAATACAGAAACAACAAATTTGACTAGTAGAAATTTTAGGAAGATAGAATGAAGACTCTAGATAAATTGAGTTATAGTTAACAAGTAAGAATAAAAGAAAAAAATATTTAAACTAGAAGAAATAAGTATATAGTAGCAGGGCCTATGACTTTGTATAATCCCACAAATGATATGAAGACTCAAAAACTGTATTGGACATGCAACTTTTCTTAAGAAACTATTTGAAAATGTGCTTCAGCAAAATGAGAAAGTAAACCAGAAAAGAAAAAGGTATATATTCCCAGACAAGGTGGATCCAATGTAGGAAAACACTCTAGAAGGCTGAGGGAGCGCTCAATCCACCCTCAGGCCTAACACAGAGGGCTTCAAGCAAAAAGCTCTAAAGACAAGTGGTGCTGTTCAGAATAATATGTTGAAGTATTTATGAGGGAAGGAAGACAACAACGATAGCAAATAGTACCAGCAGGACTAGAAACTAATATATATATATATATATATATATATATATATATATATATATATATATAAATCAGTGAACATAACCACTCAAAATAGGACACATAAATATGGAATAATGGATATGTTAACATTGGTCAACATTTACATCATAAAAAATAATATGAGTTAAGTAAAATGTTAATTACATTGGAAGTAACAGCATTGAACATGGGGTGTAGAAAAGCCAAATGGTGGATTATAAAAGAGAATGTCAATTGATAATATCAAAACTCAATAGATTGAGAAAGATGCATAAAAGCTGATTATTTAGACATATCAGAGGGAATTGCTAACTAAGACAAATATGACTTGAGAGGTAAGGAGGGATAGGTTAAGTGTTTTGTTTTATCTCAAGCTTCTTTGCCTCTGATTAAAATACATAAAAGTTTCATAATAAATACCAATTTCCCCCTTGACTTTGATATAACTTTTAGCATACCCCATTAGTTCTACCTTTTTACTTAAGACCCTAGTAATTATTTCTTATTCTTCTCATTTATGCAGGTTCCCTTCAGATTGATTTCTGGCCTTTCAACCCTGTTAGAGTTATTGCATATACTTCTTAAAGCAAAGTATAAGATCATCATGTCCTCTATATTAATGGCTTCTAAAATACTTCACTTTTGTTTCTTTAAAGCAAATCTTTCATTCAGTATGAAACTATTATTTCACAATCTACTGTAACTTGAAATTGCAAAATATTTTATAATGTCCAACACATATTCTCTCTTATTAATATTTCTAGACAACTACATCTGACAAGGAAATATTCCCATATCTACTGTTTTCATGCAAAGTAGAAAGATCCCTTAAAATGTATCAATCCACACAATGGAAAGAGATTTCTATCAGATACAAAACTGCTGCTTTTGGAAGATTAGGTATTTCTGTGCATGTATATAGCTTTACAAGATCTAATGTAAATAACTGTATTTACTTTTATTCCCCCTAGATGATAACTTTTTTAAGAGAAAGTTTAACTATCTTAGATGATAACCATCAAAGGATGGTGTTCTCCTCATAAAATAGCTAATTTTCTCCATAAGAGAATAAATGAAGTAATGGTTTTAGGAAAAACACTTCATAATTTTAAGGCAGGAAAAAACTGCTTTGTTTAAATTAGCTCTCCAGAAACATAGGAATCATATTCATCATCAGCCATGGAACTGTGTTTGGCAAGTAGAATATGCCTGGTAAATGACAGCTTTTATTATCACCTTTGTCAATCTCTTAGATAATGCATCCCAAAGGATTATGAAAAAAAAGGTTAACAAGTAATATGCATTTGATAATAAATTTTTGAGTAATAAGATTTTGCTAGACTTTATATTATCAAAGTTCATCTGTCAGATGCCAAAGATGTACACAAAAGTCTTTTATCTTTCTTGATGTACTATTCCTGCAGTAGGTAAATAATCTATAGACTTACACATCTCCACTTGCTAAAATCAATAGTACTCTCATCACCAAATTTTCTATGAGGCTATATCTGGAACATTTATAACATAAAAGTCATAATGTCTTTCAAGCAGTAGAAGCAAAATAAAATGTCATTACTTAAAATTAAAGTAAATTATTGAACTCAATGTAAACAAAGATACATCTAAATAAACTGAGCTTAAAAATCTTTAATATAATTAACTCATTAAATTTACTTACGATTAATGTACTTGAAGTTTACTCAGAAAAAAAAATATTTATTTTTTCAGTTGCCAACATAATACATTTAAACCTAATTCTGCGTTTTGATTCATAAGAAAGTCTAGATGGAGCTGCTGCATTGCTTATTCAACATATTTTAACATACCCATAATATACTACTTATATGACAGGTATATATACTTATCTCTAGTGAAGAGGAAATGGGATAAATTTTTATTTTCTGAGATTTTTGTTTTCTTCCCATGAAAGCATTTTAAAAATTGTATACAATAAGTACTAATAAAATATATTAGGGTGAACAAATCTAAAATATACCTACAGAAAATGTATAAATGTATTTTCGTTATGTAATCTCATTGCTTTATCATGAAGATCCCAATTTAGTATCATATTAAAATCAATGTATGATCATAAATATAAACCTACATAACCATCATCCACATTAAGAGAGAATATTACCCACATCCAGAATCCTCTTTCTTGATACCCATCTTCACTATCTTCAAACATAAATACCATGTTAACATCTATCCATCAAACATGAAAGTTTATTTGTATCTATTTTTCTAAGTTCATGTGTATCTATTTCTAATGTTATGTAAATAGAATCAGGCAGTATGTACTCTTTTACATCTAATTTCAAAAAGAAAGTATATTAAAGAATCCATCCCCACTTTGAGATGTGGGAGTTGTTACCTCACTGTTCCTGCATTATAGTATTTCTTATATAAATATACCATAAAAACCTCTATTCGTCCATTAGGAATTCCATTTGTTTATGTTTGGCTTTGGGTGTTATTATTGCTGCTAGGAAAATTCTGGAGTCTGTGTGTTAGTACACATATTGCTCTTTGGTATTTGCTTGCCAGTTAAACTGTAGTATCATAGACTGTGCATGTACTGAGTTTGGCAGATAATGACAAACACTTTTACAAAGTGATTTATGCCACATACTTGTTTTTTAAGATGTTTCTAAGTGTAATCTGAATCAAAAAGAAGTATTTGGCTCCACTTGGTATTCAGATAATGGTCCTTGGTCTATTTTACATAATAATCTAAGATATCATTTGGTTTTATTCTTAACATTGTCGATATAAACTGTTCTTCAGCTAGACATAAATTTCTGTGGCATTCATTAGTTATGAGACAAAGGGCAAAAGAAAATTTCGCTGTCAACTATGGTTTGCCATGTTGATGACAGGCTCCAGTTCTTCTAAACAAACTAAAAGAGAAACCCCTGCTGACTGAAACTGAGACAGGAGTGGTGGTTTTTCTCAGTTGGATGCAAGTTTATATATTGTACATCACAGTTCCCATTGTCTGCAATCCAAATTTCTACCACAGTCAAAAGCCAGAAGAGCTCAAAATTCAAATGGTGATTTTAAGTGCTCACACTTGCAAACATAAGTGAAACAAAAATGCAAAACAATCTTACAGGTTAAAAAGTTATATCTTATGTGCATCATTGCAAGTTCCAGGATAGACTACATAAAAAGAAATTCTTTGATTAGGAACAATGAAGATCACTCAATTTCTTAAAAATAATACCTTATTTTGACCTTCATACCCAAAACAAAAAAGGACAAATTTACTACTCTGGAGTGTTAGGGAATTAAATTTCCTGATGAAAATATAGTTATCAAGAAGATGGTGAATAAAGATAATCATCAGAGCTGGTGCATTTCATCTTAAATGATCTTAAATGATTAAAATGGTGAAATACCTCATGACAAAACATTTATGAATACTATTATATTAAGTATACTATGAATATTATTATATTAAGTATACTATGAATATTATTATATTAAGTAAGATACTTTTTTAGGTGCCCCTAAAAACCCACAATGCAAATAAACTATAGGGAGGACTGGGAGAACTTCTGTATCTCTTGGATTCTAAGTGAGGCTGCTCTTGCTTGCCCTTTTATCATGCTCTTGTTTGTAACCACCAGTACATCTTAGAGTGAAAACCTGACTTTGTTCATCTCAGAGCAAAGACACTGATGATCCTGATCAACCCAAACTTGTACTGTAGTGCTTTAAAGGGTGTAGGGTGAGTAAAGATTCCATATGGAGATTCCATATGATTAACCATGACTTTTTCTTAACCAGAAAATGAATCCTTGATTTATACCTCCAAATAAGATCACCTCATTTTTAACATTTAAGTTTGTATCCTTTAATTAATATTCTCATGTTTTAATGGATAAATGATCTACATTAAGTCAATTTCAGACAAAGCATCCTCAATTAATTTGGAAAAGTGTTAATTGGCGATTTTGGAGTAAATTCTTATTGTAATTTATTATTTGAATGAATTTATGAGTTATATTTCTAAACACTAAGGCTAGATAATTCCCTCTGCCAAAATATAGTAGCTGGTATATTCATGCTTGATTAGATTCTAACGATAATATCAGACTATTAACATTTCAAAACTGCATATCCCTATTTTATCATAACCATGCTGTCAGCATTATGAAAGCTTAAATTCTTTGTTGTGAGGAATGCCGGCTAAGGGATCCCACCATGGCTAAATATGTAGGTAGTGGGAAAGCTGAGATTTGAATGCAAATGGAAGATAACCAGAAAAGGAGGTTAATAAATTAGATAGCCAAACCTTCTTCTTGTTCTTCAAATGTACTAGATGCCCCTCTCCCCTGCCTTACTTCCCACTGCTGACCTCACCTCATATCCTTTTGAGGAAATGAGACAGAAATTTTGTCATGTTCATAGTGCCATTACACCAGGTGACCAGCGTCTGTGTCATGCTTTTGCCTTTTCTCCTCTAGCTCTAGATGAAATGGGACGATCCCTCTCAAAGGACGAGTTCTCCACATGTGGCATGGTAAGTCTGAATTAAGATCTCTCCATCTTCCTTAAGGACTTTACTCCTATAATTATTCCCTTTGTTTTCTGAATCATTATTTTCTCTGTTTGATCATTCATATCAGTATACAAGATACAACTGTAAATACCAAAACCGAAAAAGGCATAAACAAATTCCTTAGTTTCTCTCTTCCTTGCCTACTGCACTATTTTGCTTTTACCCTTCAGAGAAAACTCTATTGAAATCCTCTACTGTCTTCAGCTCCCATTCCCTTCTGAAACTCATCTGGTCTTCCCAACCCAAAAGAAAATGTTCTTCCCAGGCATCAACAGTTTTCATTTTCCCCAAACACAATGGCCATTTCATAGTTCCTGTTTGATTTGAATTCTTAACAATGTTTGACAACACTAACAGTGTCCTGATATATTTTCTTTCATTGACTTCCAGGATTTGTACCTAAATAGCTATACCTTCGTCATCTCATTTATTGTTTCCTGTTTCTTTGCTAGCAATTAAATGTAGAAATGCCCACGGCTTGGCAAGGGAAATCTCCTTTTCTCCATCTGCTCAATCTTCCCTGGTGACATCATCTTGCCATCTCAGTCATATGATTTTAGACACCATTTACATGCCAAAGACTTCCATATTTATATCTACTGGATTATTTTTTTCCTAGAAAATAAGATGTATCCAAATAACAAGACACTAGCTCTATTTACTTGTCTCAAACTCAATATGGCTAAAACAGACTTTTTTATTCCATGACCTTCCTTTCTTGAAAAATCGTGCTCCCCTCCTAATCAATTCCAGCAAAATCAGTGACATCACGTCCATCTAATGGTTGATGACCGAAGTATAGGATCTAACTTTGATTTTACTTTCCTAATTGCCTTACTTAAAGTTTCCCTCTTTCTCTTACTACCTACCTGCAATCCATCAGTCATTACTATTGATTCTACCTGTCACAAATGTCCCACACATGGCTGCTTTCCCCCACATCTTTAAAACCCACCCTATCTAAGCCACTCTTGTGTCTGTATTCCTACAGCCTCCTAATTTAGCTCCCTACTGTAGATCTTATACCTCAACAATAAATTCTGCACCAGGTAGCCAAAGATTTCTTCTAAAATATAAATCAGAAGCAAGCTACAACTTTACTTAAAATCTACTTGAATAAAATGCAGATGTCTCTCCTAGCTTACAAAGCTCCTAGCCCCTGCCCACCTCTCTGGCATTTCTTCTTGGAATAGAGACATTTTAATCCTCTTATCCACATTTTCTATGCTTGACATCAGCATTCTTTTGGTTCCTATAACATGCATCTTGGTATATTTTATTAGTTTTTTTTTTTTTGACTGCCTAGTCACTTTCTAACTCTTTATTCTATTTATTCAAAAATTTTTAATAAAAATATCAATTATAAAGAAAAGTTAAAAGGCTAGTTCAAATAACACCTGTATACTTATCACCTAGATGCAGTAATTATTGATATTTGCCATATATTCTATAACAGTTGTTTTACACTATAGACTGATGTTCACAGGTAGTACTTCAAGAAGAGATGAGAACTCAACTATTAAAGAATGAGTGTAATATGATTGTGTTGAGAGGAGGAAGAAGACATTTAGCATGCACTATTAAGGAAAATATTTTATATTTTACTATATAAAATAAAGTATGTAACACTGAGTCTAAATACAGTCTCTAAAATTTATATCCCATAGGAAAAATTTACTGAGAGCCATCCATAGCATATTTAAAAATAATTTTCTCTTTATTTTCCTTTACTTCAGAAACTATAACACATAAGTAAACTTTGTCAATGAAACACTTATTTATTCTCTATGAACCATCATCTTGATGAACCAAAGTGGGGGAAATATACATTCTTGTCTTTCAGTGAGCAAAAATTATTACACAGCATATTTCATCTTGGAAAAACAAATTTTCTCTAATGAAACTGCAATGAGTTTGAAAGGTTTGTGTAAAAAGTGTGACTGGTTATTTACTATGAATATTAAAGGAAAAATAAGTATTCCCCAAACCAAAAAAAAAAAAAATAGTCTTGTAAATAGTCAAAATAAATGTATATTTTATCAGTAAGAGAATTATTATTTTACAACTAATTATAAAACATTTGGGGGCTGGGGTTATAGCTCAGTTGGTAGAGTGCTTGCCTCACATGCCCTGGGTTCAATCCACAGTGTGCATACGTGCGCGCGCACACACACACACACACATACACACACACAAATGTTGTTTTACGGCATTTGCAGGTAAATGGAAGGATATGGGGGAATATCATGCTAAGCAAAGTAAGCCAACCCAACAAAAACAAAGGCCAAATATTCTCTCTGATAAGTGGATGCTGATCCATAAAAGGTACTGGGGAGGCATGGGAAAAATGGAGGAAATTTGATTGTGCAAAAAGGATAGAGGGGAGGAAGGGGAGGGAAGGGAAGGAGGATGCATGGGGGCAGGAAAGATGGTGGAATGAAATGGACATCATTACCCTAGGTACATGTATGACTGCACATATGGTGTGATGCTACATCATGTACAACCATAGAATGTAAAGATGTGCTGCAATTGTGTACAATGAATCAAAATGCATTCTGCTGTCATATATACCTAATTGAAATAAATTTTAAAAATTTTAATAATTTTTATTCCAAATAATAACAGTTTTAAAGAAAGAGACTAAGGGTGATGATGATATAGAAGCTTGCGGTCATTTGCCATAAAAATAAATGGTTCTAATAACTTAACAGAGCATAGTGTTATAACTATATCCAAATCAGAACTATAATAATGATGAATGAGTCACAAAAATGAGTAAATTTATGATCTATATTCTATTTTAAGAATGCATATAAATTAAAAATTCAGTTAGGGAAATATTAAATGCTTCTGAGAAAATAATAAAAACATATTTATCCAAGTATTATGGACAGCTAAGTTTTGAAATACAATATTATCTTTGCTTTGCAGAAAGACAAGGTACAGTACAGATTTCCCTGAAATGACAAAAATTAATTCTGAGTGTTTTTATTTGGGTCCTGAGTCGGAAGGAGTGAAAGAAGAATAATAAAAAATAAGAAGAGTGGAAGAGCCTCGTTCCATCTATATCCCCTCTTAGTAAAGATTCTATATTCAACAACATTAAACTGTTCCTTGGTTTTATAATGTCTCATTCTTGTATATTACCAGATATAATTTGTGGAAAAAAACTTAGGATAATTTTTTTTTTAAAAAAAAAAAAGCCTTCAGACATTTCAAATTCTACCTACCATTTATCTCCATCTCTTTACCACTTAAAATGAATTACAGGCGCATGTAACAAAACTGCCAAAAATAGTTTCAAAAAGAAACCAAATTTGTTGAAAAGCTTTCCTACTGACCCTGAAAGTCCCAAAGTAAACAGCACTAGGAGAAACAGGTATTCTCAGAATGGAATATTTTAAGAGTAATCTCTGGGAAGTTCTTTTCTTTGCTCAGCCTTGATGCTGAGCACACTACTGATGCCATTGATGCTTGAAAAGACTTGGTGATGGATGAACCCCCTGTGCACAGAATAGGAGCAATTCCCTTCCATTAGGTAGAGCCTAATTTAATTATATGAATGCTTCAAAAGACATAAAGGACAAATCACAGTAATTTCATAAATGTGTAAAGGGGATGGGTGTGGCACACGGCTTCCACATAGGAGAACAATCAGCAATCTCTTTTCTCCATGTATGGAACATGTGTAGTGTACTATTTCTTCCCACTGTTACCTGAAGAGCTGAGACTTGGCACTATAAATGACTGGTGGCTGTGGGGTTTGCCACTGAAATGATGTATGTGGTTAATTTCAGTTACTCCTCAGAAAGCGGTCCTGTGTGCCTTTGTAGCTGAAGGCTCCATTAGTGAAGGCTCTATTAGTGACAGGATAAAAAGAAAGAGATGGAGAGAGGTGAGAAGAAGAGTGACTGGGTTTGCAAAGTAAAATGAGTAAGGTGAGCCATTCTCCACATACATAAATGGGATTAAGCATAAATCTGCTTTTCTCATGAATAAAATTTGAATATGAAAAATGAATCCTTAAGTTCATGTGGATATAGATGTATTGGTAGCATAGGCAAAGATATAAATAAGGGGAATAAACATATTAGAAGTCACATGACATTTGCTTTGACTCTAGACAGTTTACCTCTCTCAGATATCCCCAAATATATCTGAATTTTTTGAGATTTGAGCTCAGGGAAAATATAAATTTAGACAATAGATGGACTGTATCCAGTATATATTGGCAAAATAATCAATAAAGTCATAAACAACATTTTTCTCCTCCCCAGTCACTATGAATGTTCCTCCTTAATTTAACCTAATGTGAAATATCATTGTATATTAGGAAGGTGAATGGTTTTGCAGGAAAGCCTAGAGAGTCATAACCTAATCAATTCATCCTAGTTTGAATGAACTGACTAGATGGTAACTGTGGGAAGATGGGGGCATGGATGCAGGGGGTGGGTGCATATCCTGAAAGGGTACATCTTTTCTGTGGGTCCCTTCCTCCACCTCTGCTTCCTGGCTGCTATGAATGGAGAAGCGTTTTTCCACCACACCCTTCCACCATAATATGCTGCCTCACCATGGGCCCAAAATTATAGAGTGGGCTATCTATGGGGTGATAACTCTGACACTAAGCCCCAATACACTTTCCTCCTCTAAGTTGTCCTTGTTGGCTATTTTGGTCACAGTATAAGGAGCTGACTAACACAGAAGGAAAAATTCAATTTCATATTTTGACCTTAGAGTCAATTTTTTCCAACTTAAAGTAGGAGAAAACTAGGTTTAATTTAAATACATCATGAAATTTCTTAAATCCATTTTCTCTTGAGGAGAGAAATGTCTAGATTAGTGAAATTTATTTTCTCAAATCCATTGTATGTGTGTTTGCTACATGATTTTCTATGCATCAGAGCTGTCTCCTCCATTTCCTTTGAATAAAAGAGCAAGGGAGATTAAAGAAATATTGTACTCTTGCTATCTTGTCATGCATATTTGGTAGGGAATCTCTTGATGTTGGGTATTTCTGGGAGAAAATTGTCTCTACTTCATTGTATGGATGATCATTGCTCAGATTTAGAATATATACCTCAGTCTCAATATTGCATTCGGGCTCATTCTGATTTGCCACTTAGAATTAACATCTTTGTCTATACAGAGAGTTTTAAATCTTTTAAACAAACCCCTTCAGTATCCAATCTAAGTCTGATTTATTATAGTTGCTACAACATTCCCGACAAAGAAACCTGCAATAAACTCCAACAGCTGCTGGTCAACAGGTGCCACAGAATAACATTGAACACCAAGCCATAAGCTAGAATCAATTTTGTCTCCTTCACTGTTACAATCAGGCAAGGAGAACAACTGGAGCATTTATATTCTTACCTTTAATATCCTTCAAAAACAGGTGGAAACAGGACCCCATTGTATCATCAGGAATGTATATTCCCTGTCATGATAATTGTTCTCCAGAGCTGCACATTTTATGAGTTAGATATAAAACTTATAGGGAAGGTCATCTTCTGAAATCAGAACACAGCTGGTAGGCAGTAAGAATCACATTATATACATATATATATTAAGAACTCACTCTCTTCCTGAGATATTATATTCAAGGGTTTAAATTTTAAAAAGTGCTCATTTGCAATCTATGAATCTATATCAAGGCAATTTAAACTGTTTTTGTCCTCTGGCCCTGAATCTACATTCATAGTCTTTTCCTTCTAACTGTTTCTCCCTTTCTGAAAATGGACATTTGAAAAGCCACAAAAGGTCAAATATTTAATTAATGATTCCAAACTTTTTCAAAAAAGGACATCTTCACTTTTCTAAAGATTCATTCTAATTTCGGTTTTTAGCTTAGAGTTTTGGATTAAGCAACTTCTGGCTTTTTACAATAATTATCCTAATTACAAGAAAATGGAAAACATTTGTCAAAATTTTGAGATTTTAGAAAAACCAACCACAGCACTCAGTTTTTAAAGGATCTAAGTCACAATTATTCCAAAGTTCTTAGAAATAAAAAAGAGAATTTATAATACGTGAGAGATTTTGATCTGACTGGGAAGACAGCTCACTTATGTCTACAAGGTGGATCAACATTTTATATACTTTTTTTTTTACATCAACTGAGCCTTAATTTAGCTAAAAAGTTAACTTCTCTAAAGTATTCCCAAAGAGGACCATTTCCCCCATGAATAGCAAATGAGAACCAAATGGTATGATGTCTTTCTGAATTAGTTATTCCTATTGGAGATACTGGATATGTTTAATAAGAATGAAGAATTTCTTCTGTAGGATAGCTTTTGTTTTATAGCTAGAAGTGCTAAAATTTCCTATTTCTATGTAGGTATTTGGATTATGCATATATGCCAAAAGAAAAATAATAGACCACACTACAGCAAACACACTGCATTCTGGGTGCAATATGTATTTGTGGTCCCTAAAATGTTTTCCAGAAGATTAAGCTGATTCTCTGTGAATCATTTGGAAAATTCCTGCAAATGATTCTATCCAAAAAGTAATCTCTCCTCTTGCCAAAGTTCCTGGCAATATACAGATCCTGACTGTAACATCATTTCAGGAATACATAGAAAGGTAGGGGGGAAATGAAAGGTTTTGATAATCTTGAACATAAATTTTTGTCAATTTTCTTGACTTATAAAAATATCATTATTACTATTATGATAACAATGAATCACTAAGTTTAAAAGAAAAGAAAACATTAGCAAAATAACTGCTTTGACTGGAGACTCTTTAGAGTGTTAATTAAGAATATGTCTTTGGATGCATGTAGACCTAAGATCAAATGCCAGAAAATCACTTAATATCTCATTGGCAAAGTAGAGATAATATTTTTACTGTCTCTGGTTTAATGACTAAATTAGATAATGTATGTAAATTACCTAGCAGTGATAGGACTACTTTCTTTTGTGTAATAATGCGACTTTGTACTCTTAGTTCTCAGAACTGGAAGAAAATGAACATCACTAACAGATTTTTTTTTTTTAAAGTTCAGCAGCCTTATATTACCTTCTACCCCAAAGGAATAATCTTAGGATCAAAAAGATGGACAGCAACACTTACATCAGCGAGTGCACCCAGGGCTTCTGCAAGCTTTGGCACAAAGATTAATACCAGCCCCTGAGGCAGCATCAGTATCCCATAGTGCAGTTAATGAAACCATGTGCGAGAGCAAAATAAGCATGTTGTCACTGTATTCCATGATTTCAGTCCTGAACTACCCTGTATGGTGTGCATTGATTCTTTTCTTTCAAATTGTACAGTTACTAAAATGGTGAGGGAAGTTTCTCAAGGATGTATTTCATTAGGTTTAAAACTGCCCATAAAATCTGACAATTTGTGTCAGTGTTGCTACTGGGAAGCCAATAAAGCCCACATACCATAGCAGGTTGCATGAAACGCCAGCAGGATCTCCATCATCTGATGAATCAACTACACCCCAAAGACAAACTAATCAACACAGACCATTTTACTGACAATACACGGTGTCCCTGTATTTCAGAAAGGCAATTTAGATATGCTTGATGTATAACAGCTCATAGGGAAAAAAAAAAAAAAAAAGAAAACTGTCAACCCAAAAGTGAGGAGGTATGCTTTTCATATTTCTGACTTATTCCTCCATCAGAAAATTCTGGTCAAGGAGATTCCTTTCACAAAATCTCCATCAGAGAATAAAATGTTAGATTCCTGTAGTATTTGCATATAGGTAGCAATGGTTTGTCTTAATCCCATTTGATCCCACACATCTAAATCAAATCACATTGATGAAAAAATAGTACATTTTAAGTATATTTCAATGTTACAGAGGATTTACTTTTTGAAAGTAATTTAGTATGAGTACTTGATTAGCATCCTGAATCCTCCATTCATTTAATATTTATTAAGGGCCTATTAAGTGCCAGACATACAATCTATTTGCCAAACACTATGTGGTATTCAGTGGACACTCAGATGACATAGTCCCTGGTTTCTAAGAGCTCAATCCACAGTGGAAGCATCAGCAGCAGAGGTGCCAAGAGATGCTTGGTCTTTCGTATTTCCCTTTTCTCCAGTAATCTCCCTAAGCCTACCTAAATCCATCTCAATTAAAGATAATCTAAGCAAAGCATTGATCTGCCAATGTAGCTAAAAGACAAGCTTCCTTGGCCCCCTTCCACCAGATTGCTTGCCCCTATGCATAACTACTCAGGAGCCTGATGGGAGACAGATATTAAACTGCCAGCGGTAATTCTGTGTGATAAATGATATAAGCACAAAGACTTCCATGAGCACAAAGAAGAGGTTGTTCAGGGATCAGGATGTCATGGATAGTTTCGGCAAATACTTAAAAGGTGACGACATGCTACCCATACAAATCATATGAGGTGTTGGACAGAAGGGACAAATCATAAGCATGCTCATGCACTTCCCAGCAACTGCAAGGAGTACAGCCTGACAGGACTACCTGATGAGCAGGGACTGAATTATTAAGATTATATGCACGTTACTATGTTATAGATATGAGGTGCCCCCACAAAGCTCATTTATGTGACAATGAAAGAATGTTCAAAAGTGAAATGATTAAATTATGAAAGTGATGACCTAATCAGTGAATTAATCCCCTGACACGGATTCACTGGGTGGTGATTGTAGGCAAGTAGGTGTAACAAAAAGAAGTAGGTTACTGGGCATGTGCCTTTGGTTTTTATAGTCTGTCCCTGGTGAGCATAGCTCTCTGCTTCCTGATTGCCAAGGCCTGAACTGTTTCCCTCTGACACACCCTTCTGCCATGATGTTCTACCTCACCACAGGCCCTGATATGTGGAGTTAGTCAACCATGGACTGAACCTTTGAAACCGTGAGCCCAAACAAAGTCTCCCTTCTCTACATTGTTCTTGTCAGGTGTTTTGGTCACAGCAATGCAATGCTGGCTAAAGCACACCTTATTACAAGTCTGAATCTAATTTTATCTTTGGGACCATCGGGATCCCCGGGAGAGCATTTAGGCAGGAATGATATGAGAATGGGAGTATCAAGAGAGATTTGCAGATGACTAATGTGAAAAGCAGTTTAGAAATCAAGGGAAAGAGACTTTGAATGAATACATTGGCTGTAAGTATTGGAAAGCAGATGGATTTTAGGATGTCAGAGGCACAGTGTTTTTCCATGGGTGGGATAAAGGGACACCATTCACTAAGATCAGGAGAGTAGGGAAAGAGATAAGATGGGACTGTTGCCCAATCCTCAACCTCTAAAATTGTGGTGAATATATATAAAAATATATATAAGTTGGTTCAGCTAAAATTAAGAATATAAAGTATTTCTTTTTATATGTATATATTTTTAGTTGTAGTTGGACACAATACCTTTATTTTATTTATTTATTCATCTTATGTGGTGCTGAGGATTGAACCCAGTGCCTTGCATGTGCTAGGCAAGTGTTCTACCTCTGAGCCACAACCCTAATCCCAAGAATATAACATATTTCTTACCAAAAAAGTAAACTATTGATGCAAGTTGAAAATATATCACAAACACTTTAAGATTCACATTAAAAAATTGAGAACTTATGGAGAGGATGATATCAATTCATATATGTGGTAATAGACATCAAATTTTGCTTGGTAACAATTATAGATGTTTATACTTTAAAGACTTATCAAATTGGTTCTTATTTAATCTGTAAAATTTGCTGCTAATATTATTTGCTGGGAGCCATTAGCCAAGTAGGTATGACAATTTCCTTGCCAGCGTACCCCATGTTGCAGTGACATTGAATGT
Source organism: Marmota monax (assembly GCF_021218885.2). Taxonomy (NCBI): domain Eukaryota; kingdom Metazoa; phylum Chordata; class Mammalia; order Rodentia; family Sciuridae; genus Marmota; species Marmota monax. The sequence goes on along the minus strand of NW_026691988.1, from coordinate 1,438,471 downwards.
ACGTGACCTTGCTCAAGGACCAAGGCAGATTAGGGTGTTCCCGGTTTTAAGATAATCGTGTTTAGGGCGTTCCCAGTTTAGGTTCCAGGTTTAAGATTTAAGATTATTCCTGCTGGGAATAGGGTGTATCCTGCTGCCTGAGTTCCCCTTGAGTTCTCACGGGATTTAGACAGTATATTTTGGGAGACAGAAGCCCAGTGGAGGTGGATTTGGGCAGAGAACGTGGATTTCCCCAGAACGTGATTGTAGACGGCTGGTGTGAGTTCGGGAATAAAGAGTTGCTGTTTGAATCTACAAGCTGTGTGGTGGCTCGTGATTGTGTGCCCAGCCAGACTGCGGCATTTGTGCCCAGCCAGACTGCGGCATTTGGTGGCCCGTACGGGGAACTTCTGAAGCTTGGAGGTAAGTGAAATTGCTCGCCCCTGAGGAAGAGCGAAAGAATGGGTGACCAACTCAAAAAACAATGTGTTATTGTTTTGATTTATCTTGTTTTTGTTTCAAGCTGCCTATCCCTAGAAATTTCTCAGGCAAACTGGAAAAAATGGTTGACTAAAGGTTTGAAGTTTGTCGGCCCTGAGGAAGAGAAAATTGATACAATGATTTTTTATTCCGTTTTTGTTTCATTCAGTTTCGGCTTTGTTTTGTGCTATCTTATTGGGTTGCGTTATCTTTATAGTAGATTAGAAATTAGTAAAAAACAAACCGAAAAGATGTTAAGTAAATTGTTAGAGGTTCAGACCATGGAGAAAGACATTTTAGATCAAACAAAAGAGAAGGTCTCTCGAGCTAGTCAGACAGAGGAAGAAAATTTAAAGGAAAAGGGGTTGTTAGGAAAAAGGCCACAACAGGAGGCTGTTACTAACTCCATTTTATCACAAGAGGGCATAATTCAACCAACAGCCCCACCAATGGAGACAGCTGAGTGGCCCTCAAACCCCGTAGTTGATAAATGGGATCCTGAGACAGGACCTCAAAGATTAGCATGCCCTGTACTTGAACAGGCAGGAGGGCAGCGAATTCACCGTGCTTTAGATTTTAAAACAGTGAAGCAGTTAAAGGAGGCTGTAACAACCTATGGCCCCCAAGCTCCCTTCACGGTAAGCATGGTCGAGTCCATTACTAACTTGGACATGACGCCAGCAGATTGGGCTAGCATGTGTAAATCTGTACTAAATGGAGGACAATATTTGTTATGGAAGGTTGCCAATGAGGAATTTTGCGCGGAGATAGCTAGGCGAAATGCAGCAGCCGGTTACCCTCAAAGAAATCTAGATATGCTGTTAGGAAAAGGACCTTATGAGGGTCAACGGCAACAAATTGAATATGATCCTGCTATATATGCACAAATTGCTGCAGACGCAGTTAGGGCATGGAAGACTTTACAAGGACATGGAGATTTACAAGGTCAGCTATCTAAGGTAATACAGAGAGCTAATGAACCTTACGCTGACTTTGTAGATAGGCTAATTCAAACGGCTGCCAAAATTTTTGGGGATACAGAACAAGCAATGCCATTAATAAAACAACTGGCTTATGACCAAGCAAATCGTTGCTGCAGAGAGGTTATTAGACCATGGAGACATGAAGATTTAAACACATATATTAAATTATGTAGAGATATTAATGAACAAGGGCAAGTCTTGGCAGCTGCAGTACAACAGGCTTTAGATGCCAGGCCAAAAACATGCTATGATTGTGAACAAACAGGACATTTTAAAAGGAATTGCCCCATAGGAGGAGGGTTTAACAAAAGTAGGTATCAAAGGAATAGAATACCGGGTATTTGCCCACCATGCCGTAGAGGGAGACATTGGGCTAATGAATGCCGTTCTCAAACCACCATAGAAGGTACTCCCTTATCAAAAAACGGACAAAGACCAGGTATTTATCCAAGATATCATGGAGAAAGGTATCAGGCTCCATTGCCAAAAAACGGACAGGGGGGCCCAATGCTCCGGGGCCCACAACCACAAATATACGGGGCAGTGGAGGATCCCAGCAACACCATCAGGGTAGTGCCCAGGACACATTGTCCATTAAATCCCTCATCAGACAAACCCGAGGGAGCGCAGGGTTGGACATCTGTGCCTCTGCCAGAGCAGTATTAACTCCAGAGATGGGAGTTCAAATCATTCCCACAGGAGTAAAAGGACCTCTTCCCCAAGGAACAGTAGGCTTATTACTGGGACGTAGTTCATCTACATTAAAAGGACTTATGATAAATCCTGGGGTAATTGATCCCGATTATGTAGGTGAAATAAAAATTATAGCTAGTTCTCCAAGAGGTATATCAGTAATTTCACCTGGAGATAGAATAGCACAGTTGTTAATAATACCCAGCCTACATGATAAATTTCCTAGTCATAGTGTAGAAAGAGGTTCCAGGGGATTAGGCTCCACAGGTGTAGATTGGGCTATGTTGTCTTTAAATTTAGATTCTCGCCCAATGCTAAAACTAAATATTCAAGGTCATGAATTTAATGGGCTACTGGACACAGGAACTGACCTTAGCATCATATCTCGTCAAGAATGGCCAAAACATTGGCCATTACAACAAGCCACTCAAACGCTTCGAGGCCTAGGAGTGGCGACTAATCCCCATAGAAGTTCTATGATATTAGATTTGAAGGATCCTGAGGGATGTGAAGGAACTATACAGCCATATGTATTGGATCATCTTCCTATAAATTTATGGGGACGAGATGTCCTAGATCAATTAGGTTTGACGTTAACAAATAACATCAATCCTAATGCGCCCACTACTAGGGCTAGACAGGGCTTTAGGAAAGAAAAAAGATTAGGAAAACAAGGGCAAGGTATAGCAGCACCAGTACAAATAGATCAAGGAACAGACAGACATGGGTTGGATTTTCAGAAAGGGCCACTGAGACAATCAAAATTACTTGGAAATCAGAAAGACCAGTGTGGGTTCCTCAGTGGCCCCTGACTAAAGAAAAGACACAAGTAGCCCATGATCTGGTCAAACAACAATTAGCGGAAGGACATATACAACCTTCCATATCTCCCCATAATACTCCCATTTTTGTCATCAAAAAGAAATCTGGTAAATGGAGATTATTGCAAGATTTAAGAGCCATTAATAATGAGATGGTTATTATGGGACCTGCTCAATCAGGGATTCCTCAATTGTCTGCTTTGCCAAAAACTTGGCATGTTTTAGCTATAGATATTAAAGATTGTTTTTTTTTCAATTCCAATTCATCCCAAGGATAGTCCACGTTTTGCATTTACTATCCCTGCATTAAATCATGAAGGTCCTGATCAGAGATATGAATGGAAAGTACTCCCTCAAGGGATGGCTAACAGTCCAACAATGTGTCAAATATATGTTAACAAAGCAATCCAGCCACTTAGAAATCAAAATCCTGAACTACAAATATTTCACTATATGGATGATGTATTATTGGCACATAAAGATAAAAACATATTGCTGGAATGTTATGCCACACTTACAAACTTATTAAAAAATTATAATCTAGAGATAGCAATAGATAAAGTACAATTAAATTTTCCAATTAATTATTTAGGAGTTCTATTATCCTCAACCATGGTCCGTCCACCAAAAATTCAAATACGAGTAGATCAACTCAAATCACTTAACAACTTTCAAAAGTTATTGGGAGACATAAATTGGATAAGGCCTTATCTAGGTATACCAACAGGAGAGTTGGGACCTTTATTTGATATTCTAAAAGGTCCATCAGATCCAAATTCACCCCGCATGTTAACTCCTAAAGCAAGAAAAGCATTAAAAATTATTGAAACATATATGGAAAATATGCATTTGGATAGAATTGATATAAGTTTGCCTTTATTATTTATTGTACTACCAACAAAAAATATTCCTACAGGAGTATTTTGGCAAGAAGGTCCATTATTGTGGATACATTTATCTTATTCTCCTAACACTATTCTTACTAGGTATCCTGAGGCTGTAGGACAATTAATACTCAAAGGAATAAAAGCAGCGAAGGGAGTGTTTGGAATTTCTCCCAATAAAATTATTACTCCATATACTATGGATCAAATTGATGAGTTAGCTAATGAGTTAAATACTTGGGCAATAATCATGTGTAAATCTAATGTTTCATTTGATAATCATTTACCATCTAATCCTTTGTTGTCTTTTTGGTTTAAGCATCCTGTAGTTTTTCCTAAAATGACAAGAAAAACACCTATCATGAATGCTCCAAATATATTCACTGATGGGTCAAATAATGGTACAGCAGCAGTAGTTACCCCTGATCAAACTTTTACATTTTTAGTACCCAAACAATCAGCTCAAAAGGTAGAGCTTAATGCAGTTTTACAAGCTTTTTTGATGTTTAAATATTCTGTATTTAATTTATTTTCTGATAGTCAGTATGTAGTTAATGCTATAGTATCTCTTGAAGATGCTGGTAGGATTTCCCCTTCCTCTACTGTTTTCTCTTTGTTTTCCACTATACAAAGTCTAATCTGGGACAGAAAAGATCCATTCTTTATAGGACATATTAGGGCACATACAGGATTGCCTGGAGCCCTTAGTTTAGGCAATGATTTAGCAGATAAAACTACACATGACATACATATTTTCTCTACATTTGAAGAAGCTACAAGTTTTCATAAAAGGTTTCATGTTAATGCTAATACTTTACAAAAGCGTTTTAAAATAACTAAGGAACAAGCCAGACATATAATAAAACAATGTCAAAATTGTGTGACATTTTTACCACAAGTTAATCTTGGAGTCAATCCTAGAGGACTGATACCTAACCATATTTGGCAGATGGACGTCACACACTTGCCAGAATTTGGAAAATTAAAATATTTACACGTTACAGTCGATACTTCTTCTGGATTTTTGATGGGCTCCCTTCATGCTGGAGAAAAAACTAAAGATGTTATAGCTCATTGCTTACAAAATTTTGCCACTGTGGGTGTTCCTAAACAGTTAAAAACCGATAATGGTCCTGGCTATACCTCTACCTCTTTTAAACAATTTTGCTCATCATTTGGTATTACTCATATAACAGGAATCCCATACAATCCACAGGGACAAGGCATAGTTGAAAGAGCTCATCAAACTATTAAAACATACTTATTAAAGCAAAAAGAGGGAATTGGAAGGGGGTATATATCCCCCAAAGATAAACTTAAAATAACACTTTTTACTCTAAACTTTTTAAATTTGGATTCATTAGGACTTAGTGCTGCGGAAAGGCATATGTATCCAAAAAATGTACATAAGCCTAAAGTACTTTGGAAAGATATTCTAACAGGACAATGGAAAGGTCCTGACCCAGTGATTGTCTGGAGTCGGGGGTCTGTTTGTGTTTTTCCACAGGGAGAACAGCAGCCCATTTGGATTCCAGAGAGATTAACTAAAACAGTTTCTACAGATAGAAAAGAAGATGATTTGACTCAAATCCATAACAGCTGATATCCAGAACTCCAGCTTGGCCATTCTTACATCTGCGACAGTGATTAACCAGGATGCTTTTTTCAATAGCTATTTTATTATTGCATTTTTCCACATCATAAGGTTATATTTTTATTTTTTGAGCGCATACAAACCTAGGTTAATGTTTTTCTGATCAGTTTTATTTTTTGACTGTGGAGTTTTTAAACATTGCAATGGAGATTTCACCTAGGTAAAGCTACAAGGCCTTTACTATTTTCTTATGTGTTGTACGTTTGTGTACACTCTTGTGTTTTGTGTTGTATGTCTGTATGTGCGTATGTCCATATTTCTTATATGAGGAGCGCTCATGAAAAAATGGATCCGAATTATTATTTTTTTTTTTATTCACGTGATTTAAATGGTTTAATTTAAATTATGTAAACAGCTGTTAAGGATTGTTTTTAAAGGTGGTTAACAGATCTGTTTGTTTACTAATTTAAATTAGGTAAAAAGCTGTTAAGGATTGTTTTTAAAGTAGGTTAACAGATCTGTTTGTTTACTTTCACCTTTCCTTTTCATTATATTTAATAATTCTTTTCAGGATAATGTCTCTTTAGCATCATTGCCAGAATTCCTATCTCCATCCCAGTGCCGGTGAAGAACTCAACAAGTAATGCTCAATCAAAGAGTCAACTTACTTTGGGAGGAAACGGATTTTGGGAGGAAATGGACATATTGATAGATTCCTCTGCTTTGAACTGCTTGCAGAACTTGCCTGGACTATGTAACTATCGTTTGGTGCAGCGAATTGTGGTAATGCTGGCATATCTTTGCTGATGGTGTCACTAGTGATGCAATTTTTCCTTGCCAGCGCACCCCATGTTAATTGTGGTAGTGCTGGCATATCTTTGCTGATGGTGTCACCAGTGATGCAATTTTTCCCAAGGAGCCGTCAATTGGCTTGGTGTTGTGGCATTTCTGTATCCTCCTCCCTTCTGCTAGTGATGGTCTAAAATTTGGGGGCCAATGGCTTATGCTGGACCGGTAGTCAGTGACGGGTATGATCCAATTGCAGTGGTATCAACCTAAGACAGGAGGCTGACGCCTAAAGGTCAGTTTTCCGATGACGGGTAAGAACCATATGTTGAATTGGACAACCTACCAGGCACGGTCCATAAGCCACATTAACCTCACTCCCCCACTGGCACCAAGGCCAAATTTGGGGGCCAACAGAGGTGAGGCAAAGAACCTCACCCCCCCACTGGTGCATAGACCTATCCACAAGTATGGCTGTATGCTGGACGGGTAGTCAGTGACGGATATGATTCAATTGCAGTGGTATCAACCTAAGACAGGAGGCTGACGCCTAAAGGTCAGTTTTTCCCATGACGGGTAAGAACCATATGTTGAATTGGACAACCTACCAGGCACGGTCCTTAAGCCACATTGCTTGTTGTTTAATTAATCAGAAGGGGGGAGATGCTGGGAGCCATTAGCCAAGTAGGTATGACAATTTCCTTGCCAGCGTACCCCATGTTGCAGTGACATTGAATGTACGTGACCTTGCTCAAGGACCAAGGCAGATTAGGGTGTTCCCGGTTTTAAGATAATCGTGTTTAGGGCGTTCCCAGTTTAGGTTCCAGGTTTAAGGTTTAAGATTATTCCTGCTGGGAATAGGGCGTATCCTGCTGCCTGAGTTCCCCTTGAGTTCTCACGGGATTTAGACAGTATATTTTGGGAGACAGAAGCCCAGTGGAGGTGGATTTGGGCAGAGAACGTGGATTTCCCCAGAACGTGATTGTAGACGGCTGGTGTGAGTTCGGGAATAAAGAGTTGCTGTTTGAATCTACAAGCTGTGTGGTGGCTCGTGATTGTGTGCCCAGCCAGACTGCGGCATTTGTGCCCAGCCAGACTGCGGCAATTATTTACTCAATTATATACTTATTGAACCTAAATAAACATTTGCAATAAACTTATAGTAGCTGATGGATGTTTTTTAATCTTAGGGGTTTATTGTTTGACCCAAAAAGGTTGATTTTATCAAACTTATTCTTTTTTATAGGTGGAACAAGATGGCAGAGGAGTAAAACCCTCCAATGATCCTATCTCTACAGAAACATCTATCGAGCAATTATCCATGAATGAAATTACCTTCATATAAACTAAGGAAATGAGGTGGGTAATCATAAGTCATTTTTTTAGTACAATAATAAGAAGATGCACTGAAGAAGTCAGGAAGGAAAGTTGCACTTGCTACCCCTCTTCCAACTCCAAGCAAAGCACACTGGAGTTACTTACCTCCTCTTTGAGGGAGAAGAAATTAGTATGGGCTTTAAACTTGGAACCCAGTACCAGGCTTGACACAATGACATAGTACTTGGCAGTGCCACACAGGCCCTGCCTTTGGGCCAGTGCTCACGGACCTAGAGTAACTTAGGAGCCAAGGGACTCCTTTTACCATCCTTGCCCCAACTTTAGGCACCATAATACACAAAGATTCCATCCACCGGGGAGTAGGACAGGGGAATATACACAGAACTTTGCCTTGGAACTCAGTATTATGCCTTTAAAAGCCAACACTATGAAGACTTCTACAGCACTTATCCCAGGTTAGTGCTGGCAGATAAAAGCTTCTGGGTCTGTACCATGTCCAGAGACCCAAACTTCAGCTCCAGTGAGACAGACTTAAATTGCAGCCAGTATCACCTCTTGCTGACTGCAGTGGTATTAGGCCATGAAGATACCTTAGCTATAGGCAGGCTATAGCTACATTGGCCTTGGTCTTGCCACTGGTCTCAATGGGCTATGGAATCCAGGTTCAACCCAGCTTTGCAGCCTTGGTGGCCAAAGGACTCCTATCTTAGCTCTCCCCTAACACAATGCAGAGTTACTGTCCAATTCGGGAAGAAGAGGGAGATTTTTACCATGTCATTGCTTAGTAGCCTATCCTTTCACGATAAGGTAAAAATACTAAGAAACACACATGGATGTATACACACACACACACACACAAGTATACACACACACACACAATTTTTTCCATGACAGCTTTGGTATTCTACAGATCTTTAGAATAATTGAAAAAATTATCCAGAATAAAAATATTGCAACTTATTTCCTAGACATCAATTTATCAGTTTATGTATGCTCAGGTTGGAATTTGAATAAAATTGTAAAATTACCATTAAATTAATAAAAGTTAAAAGTAATGAGAAAACAAAAGTTATCAGTACTCATCAATTTGGTAAATTCTAGTATTAAAATGTTAAAAATATTCTTGATTATCCTATAACAAAGCAAGGTAGGCAATGTCAACCATTTTTTAATATTCCAAGGATAAAATATGAGTAGTTATATATGCAGCAATTATTATACATTCCTCCTGGAAAGAAGATACATATATTTAAAATTAAAGGAAAGAAGTAATGAAGGAAAGAGAGAAGAAAGACGATGAAGAAAGGGGATTTAAATTACTACCTTATAAAAATCTCCCCTTACTGGCCAGTCTAAAAATTGGAAAGAAACTCTAATACTCCTCTCCCCAAGAAAAGAACAGTAAATCCATAACCTATGGATGTCTTTATAAAAAATAAAACATGTTAAAGTAAGTAAATTATTTATTTCCAAAGTATTTTTTTCAAAAATATCTGAAACTCTACAAATATGTTATACAAATTTTGAATGCTATTACAGAATCTGATAACTCCATGTGATTTTACATGAAAATTTAGTTGACATAATTGAAATGAGTATAAAATAGAATCATGAAGCAATAACTATAAATATATCCTGAAATATGTTTAGTGGGAAAGGTGTTAAATGACAGTTAATAGAATATTATGAGGTGTCAATAAGATACTAATTAATAGTATTTATAATTTGGCAATAATTATAAAGTGCCAAAATGCATGCGATAACATAATTCATATAACAAAAAGAATTAGAAATAAAGACAGAAAATAAAAGTACATTTTTCTTAATTTGCCAATTAAAATCGAGTTAAGAAAATGAGTGTAACTAATTTAAGTCAAACAAGAAATTGAGTGTAACTAATTTAAGTCAACATGTATTTACTGAAAGAGTTCTGATGATTCAACAGTCTACAAAACAAAAACTATGTCTGCCCTCATGGAAATGCATCCTTGTTAAAAATGCCCAGAAAAACATATTGATGCAAATCAGTGAGTACTGGGACATGATTTAATTCTAAATAAAATGACCACCATCACCATACAAGAGACTTGTGAACCTAATTTTTAAAAAGTTTTTCAAAACCTAGAGACAGGTTGTATAATGCCTTTGTTTCTCTTTGCTGCTACTCCTAAAGTAATTATCTTTTTTCCTCCAAAAATTTCAGCTTATTTGGAACTTGAGTCATTGGGCTGTATCATCTAATATATCCCACATCAAACCACCTGCTAGTCATTTATTTAAGACATTTATTTACCCCTTCCTTACAACTGAAAAGTCTATCCATGTGTCTCACCCAGTGCTTGGGCCTTCGGTCTTCACCTTTCCTCCCCTCTGTCTCAGGGCCCAGCTGCTCTGGCTCCTCAGCAGACCTGCTACTCACCACCCTCCCCAAGGTCTCTCAGACTCCTCTGCAGCTTAGAGTTCTTCCTCCCACTCACCATTTATCTGCCTGCCTTCATTCTTTCCTGCCTGGCTTAATGATTCATCATTAAAATCACATTATAAAAACCTCAGGTCCTTTTTTTTTTTTCATTGAAGAAAACAGCTGCATTCATTTACTTAAAACACACCAGAAAATCCGAACTTCTTATAGATATACTTCTCAAATAGTCAGCTTTTGTCTTCAGTTCCAGCCTTGACTGGCATTATTTTCCCTCTCCCTCAATGCACTGTAAACACACTGGCAGATCTATCTACCTCTTGAGGTCACCAATCCTCTTGCTCCATGTGCCTTCCCCATTTCCCTGACTCTGCCAGATGTGCTTATTTGGTTGACTGCACTGTCAGGGCTCTTCCTGGGTGTTCTCAGTGGCAATGTCAGCCCTTGCAGAGCCTCCTTTGATCATCTCCTCTACACCAACCCAACACAACTACTTTCTATTATATTGCTTTTTTAATTTCCTTTATAGCACTTAAGTATAGTATAGTTACATCATTTAGTTCCCTTGGTCAGTCTCTGAATTTGATTGACACAGGACAAAGTCCTTATTTACATATTTTGTTTACCTTTATACTATCAGTGAAGGATGAATTTACATACACATTATTAGACTAAATACAAAGGGTATTAACATGAGAGCAAGGTTTAACTACAAATCTGTCAACGATCTACATAACAGAAGCAAGGTTACTTATTTAACAATCCACACCGAAAATATCAGTATGATTTTGTTTACTAATTCTGCTCATTTTGTTTTACTAAAATAAAAGAAGTTAAGCCATATAAATGATAATCTACATAAAAACATTTTAATGGTAAGAAAATGTATTAAAAGAAATCAATCTGGTCAAAATGTGTTTATTAGTATAAAATAAGAAACATATATTAGAATCAATTTTAAAACATTAAATTAAAAGTAGCATGAAAGACATCATTCCATAATTCATCAATAGGAGAATCAGAATTAAATGATTAAATAACAAAAATCTGGTAAACCATAATGTTTGCAGTGAATTTAAAGATTAATAGAATATTGGGTAATTAAATGTATCACTGAAGAATCAGGAATCCAAAGAATTGGGAGATTGTTTTTATGAAATATCTGGTACTTATTAATACCTCTCAACTTCATTCTACAGAAATATTGAATCACCCAAGTATATCTGGCATTATGCTAGCATGATATATTTATTGTTGAATAGCTATGCCATTTGACATATAGTGACTAGAAGAATTTTCACCCACAAAATAATTTTATCAAATATATGTGATACATAATTACCAATTCTAATATTCCCTGCCCAGAAAACCAAAGGGAGGACTATAATTTTTAATTATCACTAAATTTCTAAAGTATAGAGATAGTGTATTAGATACATAATCATGTTTCTTATAATACATTTATTCTAAAATAATCTTAATAAAATAGTAAAGATTATATTTAATTCAATCTTCAAAGATGAAAATAAATAAATTCAACCTTATCTGAATAACATAAACATATAACAAGCACACAATTAGATATTGGTTCAAACTACCATAAGAAATTTAAAGTGTATCAGAATCTAAATGTACCATTTTGCACGCCCACACATGGATTTGTAAGTGATACCATGGAGATTATAAGCCCCTATTTGCCCAGCAATCGTGCCGTGATCTTGGTGCGAAACAATAAAAACATCCTCATTCATAAGTTTGGACCATATAACTAACTGTAAACTGACTAAAACTAATACTATGATGTACACCTACAAGTTCTCAGAGTCCTTGAAATAAAAGCCTCTGATATTCTTTGTTCTTTTCACCTGTCCTCACAAAACTGCAGGTGTGTAATCATTCCACAAAGATTCTTAAAATCCATCCTCTTTGATTTAGACCATCAATTTTCAGAAGTTTTAGCCTTCATGATGTATTACGCATTATTCCATAAAGCTCTTTTGTTATTAATATCTAATTCTCTGGTCTTTGACATTGACATAACATTTAACTCTTAAAATTGGATTCACAAAATTACTCCAGTTATCAAATGTAAGACTCTCACTTAAAATTAATGTGCTACCAGAATCTTAAACATCATTGTGTATTGTTCAAGTTGAACCTGCTTTAATTCAAATATCCCCATTTTTGACATTTAGTATCTCCCTGGATTTAAGAATCCTGTTAATTTTTCTCCCACATCTATTAATTATAGTAATTAACTGAGAAGAACCAGGTGGAACTAAGAGACTATTCCTTTTTTTTTATCCATAGAGATCTTATTTCAGAAACACTGTCTCTCTCTCTTATGCACATATTGTACAGTTTATATTTTTTTTAAAAAAATTCTTTCTGCATCAATAAAGTCTACATATTTTCTCTCTTGTAGCCAAAATAATCAATCATAACAATGCATATTCTTAGGAGTATGCTAATTTTTTAAAATGGGGAGTAATGATGCTCTGGCAGTATGTGTCTATACATATATATGTACAGACATACATATGTATGCATGTATACATAAAAATAAACATATATAGACAGAAGCTTAGAATATAAAATAGATATGTACAACTAGCCTGTAATGACATGTATAATGCACTATCAATATAATATGCATAAAGTCTAATATATATATATATATATATATATATATATATATATATATATATATATATATATATAAAATTTGAGTTTGAATCCTCCATCTCCTATTGGGTTGCCTAGCAACACAGAGGCACCATGAACCACTGTCAAGACAATGTTATTGAAATTTGTTAGAAGTAACTGTTCACTCATTGTTCAGTCAGGATTTATCCACATTATATATAAATTCTTGGTGGATGGGATGTTTTTCCAGTTTCTGCTGGTCAATACTACCTTATTTTAGAAAATAGTGATTTATTATTTTATTTTGAGCTTTTCAGTTAGAATGTTTTGGCATACACATATAGAAGTGTTTTTGTGGTAATTAAACATAAATAATCTCTAGTGTTACTTAGTTAAGTGATTTCATTCACAGAAAGCTTTTCCAGTGCTCTTCAGGGATGGTTCTTACTGACAGGTAGAGAAATTAAATAGCACCAGTGATCTGCTTGGCATATGACAAGTAAAAATATTTTTTACTTAGAGGATTCAGCTATTTTAAATGAAATATCCATGTTTCTTTTGGATACCCTGTACATAACTAAGAAATTGAACTTGACTTTCACATTTTCCCTACTTTCCTTATAGCATTTTTTTTCTTATCAGTTATGCAATGAGATGATGTATTTGAAGTACGTACAACAAAACTATCAATAAAACATAAAACGTGAAGTCAAAAAAGACAAAGCCATGTGAGAAAAATGAAATGTCATAGCAAAATATCAACAGCACAGCTGATGTCTTCCTATTCTAACTTGGCTAATAAGGAATTCTCAGTTTCTCTACTACACAATGAAGGTCGCTGGATACTATAGATTATAAATAATTTATTTAAATTTAAGTGTGAAAGCATGACACATGTGTACATAGGAGTTTTCTTTAAAATCTAATTCTTGCATCTATGAACATTTTTCATTTAATGTGAGACTGTATCTGAAATACTAAAATAATCTTATTACAAAATAACAAGTGTCTTTAATTTCACTAAACCACTATGTTCTTATGATATAGATCTTAAAGTATATAACAAATAAAAAAACCTGAAGAACCCATAGATGAAATCCTTGTTAGTACAGTTCATGCTATGAAATAAGGTAGTTATCCTGTCATAGAAGTCAATATAAGGCCCTAATGAATAGACAACTCTATTGCAGTGTTAATTCTGGTTATAAGATGGGCTTGCTTGCAGGTAACCAATATCTGGGATCACAGCACAAATTATTGTGCTCACAAATTTCAAACCATATTATCTGTCTTTGAGATTTCTCACAAATATCTGAAACTACAAGAGCTGTAATTGTGAATACTGAATCTGTAAATGCCAAGACTCTATCATTACGTCAGAATCTTTAACAATTGATCATGTCATTTGTCCTATACCACATTCTATATTATATCAAGGGTTAAGTATTCACAAATAAATATGCTCTGACTATAAAACACAGTGGTAAATCTATGCCTTGATTCTAAATAATGTGGACATAAAAGGAAATTGCTAACTATGAATGTTTTTTCCAAGTTGATATTCAAATGAGTAGTTGCAGGGCTTTGAGTTGATTGAAAATTGAATACTAGATGTCAAACTGCATAGGAAGTATTTATGTGAATTAACTGGCTAGTTTGCCTACATACCTTATCATTTAATTAGACATATAGTTCCAATCTTACTTTACTTTGTCCTATAACAGATTTCATAGCCAACCATAAGTTTCATCCATAGGGTTTCTTTAAGAAGTCAGCAATAAGCAGAAACTTTTGTACACTAACACAACAGAAATAGTTCTTTAAAATTGTGCTTTTTACTTCACTGTTTAATATGAGAAGCAGATTGCTCTATCTTCTTCAATTTATTGCAAAGAATTCTAAAATGAGTTTGTATGCAATGTTACAAACCTGACTGTATTTTACTTAGAAAAATTTGTAAAGCAAATATGAAGATGTTTCTGCTTCTGTAATAGATTGGAGCACTTTCATCCATTTACATTTTGGAAAGCATTAGCTGAACCAAAAAAAATTATCAATAGTGTTTCATATTTCAGGACTGCAGAACATTTTGAGATCAACAGTAGAAGGAAGAAGGATTGTGTCAGTTGACATAAATTTCTATTTGTAAACCAATCACCAGGCATCAGGAGGGTAGGGGTGATAGAAAATCTAGGAGAATAAAATAAGTTTTTCTAACAGGATGCCATTCCTAGGGAAAAAAGACAAAAGTAAGCAAAAATCATGAGAAGTGATTTTTTCCCCTTCAGCATGGAACAGATAGTTCAATATCCCAAATTCCAAGAATTTACTCTTTAAATCAAAATCCAACTTAAATGACCAATCATGTCTCTGTTTATCATTGCTTAAACTGATTAAATCAGAATCTTCTATGAACAGTAAAGAAATAACATTGGAATTATCACTTTTCTAAAAAAAATTTTAAAAAAGCATTCTTAGCTCTATAGAGGGTTTTTTTCAACTTTTAAATACAAAAACAAATACTGATTAAAATATCTTCTTTATGCATATCAAGAAACGTATTATGGATTTATGTACTGACAAGTCATTGCTTGAAGCTCAGAAGCATTGATAGCTCATTTGTTTTAGGTAATACATATGCAATGAAAGTATTTCAGATTACAACTTTTTAATAAACAATGAACCCTCTGATTAAGGCAAGATAAATAAGAGTAAGAGTAGCCCACTTGAAAACACAACAAAAAATACAAACTAGTCTTTTACCATGTGCTTGGCTTAAGGCAGAGTGATAAATATTTAATTACCTAACCACAAAGAAGTCCACTTCTTCCCAGATATAAAACTCTTTAGGGTGCTATTACCTCTAGCTGTGGACCAAAAGCATCCATTTGCAGGATCTATGATAATAGGAAGTTGAAGCACAGAACAACTTGTTAGGAGCTTGGCAGCAAGCCAGGCTCTAAATGCATATTCATATCTGAAGATGCATACTTTCTTTGCTGGATACGCATTTATGAGGTGTTTCACATGCATCCCATTTGTTGTTGTTTTATTCCTATGAGTCAGAATAAAATGATTCCCCATTTAACCATAAATAATCAATAATTAAAATAATTGCTTCTTTCAGAGAACCAATAGGAAATACATAAATACAAAATACAAAAATATTTTTTTTTCTGAAATAGCACAGGCTGAGGACTTAACAAACAGAAACAGCTAATAGCATATTGTAAACTGCAAAATCCTAAAATAGTCCCTCAAAACAAATCTATGTAAGATATCCTGGCTGCTACTACAGTTTTGTGTTTGGTTTTGTTTTAACAGTGACCACAATAAGGCATCCTAAAGCATTTTAAAATAATATCTATATTTGTAACATTCTAAATGTTAGCACTCACTGCCCACCCAAATTAGGGGGATTGAAACCTAATCCCCCTAATCCTGAAGTCCCCTTTTGGAAGGTCATTAGGTGAGGAGGGCAGAGTCCACATGAGTGCATTAGTGTCCTTATATAAAAAGCATGAGGGGGCACTTCAGTGCCTTCCCTTGTATGCTTGTATGAGGTTACAGCAAAAAGATGTCGTCTATGAAGGAGAAAGCAGATCCTCACCAGACACTGAACCTGACATGGCCTAGATCTTGACATTCCAGTTTTCAGAACCATCAGAAATAAATTTCTGCTGTTTATAAGCTGCCCTGTTCATGATTATTTTGTTATAGTAACATGAATGGACTAAAGCAATATTTATAACAATATTTATCCTATCAGCAATTATCTATATAAGTGGCTTTTATAAATATCAACAAATCATATGAAGTGAAAACATGTTACAATCCGTGAGCACCTACTATGTGCCAGTATCTTTGAATATATTATCTCTGCTCCTTGGGACAACTTTACAAGGCAGATATGATCTTCATAGAACATATGGAACACCTGAGACACTGACAAAAACTATCTTGCTTTCTAATAACCAAGCTAGAAAATGTATACCAAGAACTTCAATGCAGATGCAAGGTTCAGTGCTTGCAAAGCCTGTACAGGTCATTCAAATGCTATTTTGTAACTTCATGTTTTATAAATTGAGCAAATATGAGAAACATTCATGATTTCACTTATTCAAAAGGAACTAAAAATCACTTGGTTCACTTATCCTCTCTGCATTACTCTACCTTCATATTAGATTAGATTTTTATATGCTTGAGAACAAATGTTTATAGGTGCATTCTTTTTCTATAAATACTATTAGACCATTTAAGGATAGAATCCCATTCAGAGTCACTTAAAAATATTGTTAACATTTAAGCATCAACAAGTGTGTTCAATTAAACATTACAGAATTAGAAAGGCTACACTCAAACCTAGTTATGACATTAGTATCATTCCTAATCATTATTTTAAGCTCCCTATATCCACATACCACCATTACTATTATATAGAAAATATTTTCTTGAAGACAAATAATCCTTTGCTATTCTAGAAACTTGATGCATATTACTTATAAAATAATGATTTTGTTCTGTTTTTCATTTAATTATACAGGAATGGACAATTTCATTTTTATTCAGTATACTATTAATCTTAAATGAATCTAATAGACTTGTTAAAGTTAACAATTTTAGCCTGAAGAAATTTCTGAGTTTTTTCAATTAAATGCTTCAGTTTTAATATATTGGGCTAAAGTCTAATGAAATTTAATCCCCATCAAGCATAGAAAATAAAAGTGAAGAACTAAATTTCTTAGTCTTATGGTTTCTAAGACTTAAAGTAGAAAAGATTGCTAATTTAGTCTAAATTCTAGGAACCAGTGACAAATCCAATAATTGACAATTTAATTTTCCAGGTAATGCTTATGCAAGACTGGGCTCCCTCCCCTCAAGCCCTCTCCAACCAACAGGGGCATCAGGGCCTTAGTCTTGTGTTGGCCCGGCTGGTTTTGCTCAATAGACAGTAACTAAAACCCCCTTAGTGACACATTAGCCTGTATAAATATTTTTTTATCTTGTTTATTTTGTTCTTTATCTGGAAGCATATTAGATAGAGAAATGAAACTCTTACTTGTCCAGAATCACATAGTCTTAGCCTGGATGTTGGTTTGGCATCAGCAAGGCTATTTTTTGTATCAGGGATTCAACCCAGGGTGCTTTACAACTGAGTCACATCCTCAACCCCGTTTTATATTTTATTTAGAGACAGAATCTCACTGAGTTGCTTAGGACCTCCCGAAATTGCTGAGGCTGGCTCTGAACTTGTAATCCTCCTGCTTCAGCCTCCAGAGCCACTGGGATTACAGGTGTGATGCATGGCACCTGGTGCAAGGCTATTTTGTTAATATTTTTCCTATCAAATTTGCACTCATCATGCCCATTCTCAAAACCCCTGCCCTTGTGTTTCTGTAGTACACATTCTAAAAAGACTGATACTTTTGGTGCTGGTTGTAAGATCAAATACACAGCAGCATTCTCCCAGGTAAAAAGTTACAATATTAATAAGCAAAATAAAACCAAGCTATAACTTAGGCCTAGACGCCATTCATCTTGGGTCCCTGATCTTTGTTTAAAAAGACATACATAGTGATATAGTCTGAAAAGGTGGTCTCTATTCCAGTTGGCAATGTTTTTCTCTGAAACAAGAAGATTAAATAATGTGGATATAAGCATGCAGGTCAACTCTGTGGCCTGAGTAAGCTGGCTTTCTTCCTATCCTGCACAGAGGCCACATACCAATTGAAGTCATATGTTTACTGAAGACACTACCAAGTGCTCAGTTTTTTGCAGGATCTGATATAGGGCCTGGGAACATATGGACTGCTAAACCCAGGATAGGAGGACAACAGCCTGCTTTTTGTCTTCTGTACAACCTCAGGCTTAGCCCCACCAGGGACTCAAGATCTACAGAGACGTTTAGCCACAGCTGCAGCTTGAAGATATCCTTAGCTACTATAAAGAAGTTAGCAGGCCACACACCAGGATTGTGGTGTTTTCAATTGCTTTTAATTTAGGGAGGAAGGATCTCCCACAAAGCACTTTGAGAAACTGTAACATTAAACTTCATACATTGCCTACAGGCTTATTGACTCTTTTGTTCAGAAGTAGGACAACTTCTGAGAATGAGGGTTGATACTAGTAGCAATTACAGAAGGATATTATATATATAAAACAGCACTGTCCTGAGCAAATGAGGGCATTTAGTCACACCATCTAAAATGACACTGAACTGGTCTCGGTTAGTTGGACCATGCCCTTTATTCCTTCAAGCTCAGACACATTTCCACTCACAGAATATGGATATATACACGGTTATACATGTCATATAAATATATTCCAATATCTACACAACCATAGCTGTATGACCTTGACCTTGAACAATCACTAAGCCTTTCTTAACCTAGTTTATTTATTTATCAAACAAGCATATAATGTCACAGTGCCCTGTGACATATGTAATTATCTGAATATTAATATGGTTAAAGTACTCTGCATGCCATTTTAAATGCATGACCTATGTGCTATGACTACAATTACTTTTCAGACACAGATTTTTGGCTTTTGGAGATGGCACTAGGTGTCATCATGAGACCTAAGGTGGATGGATCCTCTTGTATATTCTCATCAAAGGACGAGTAGAAATTTACAAATTCTTTACCAGAGTCTATTATTACTTTACCTTTTTAAAACCATGTCCTTAGTAACTATTATGGCAAAATAGTTTGTCATATATTTCACAGATCTCGTTTCACTTAATCTTTATTACAGTCCTTTGGAACAGATGATAAATGTTGCCTAACTTGTCTAAGGTCCAACAAGTAATCATGGAGAGCTCAAGAACTGAACCTGAGTTTTCAAATTCTTTTTATTCCTTCAAGCTGAGTTTTCCTCCTTCCTTCTCTTCCCCAACAAACTAATAAACATCCCACCAACAACAACAAAGATTTGGAACGTAAAGTTTAGCAACAAAATTTGTTGAAGAATATGGAGTGTTCTCACACACTGAACTTAGAAATAGAAAATAGCATTACCCCAAGAGATGAATGTGACAATATCTGATAAAAGAATATCCAATTTTATCCCTTAACTGAGGATATATTCTTAGGAATCTATTCTAAGGATAAACTGATCAAAAAATAAAAAAGTACAAAGATTACCTGCACACAATGAATATTTATACAGGCAAATAACAAAATAAAAGCTTTAAGTGAAGTGTCTAAATGTGTATATGTATATATATATATATATATATATATATATATATATATACATACATACATATACATATATATATATATATATATATATCCCTAAAAAAAACTAAAAGTTAATCTAAAACTAAAGAGAATGGGTACTCATTGGAGAGGTAGAAAACAGGATTGAGACAGAGATCGAGTCTAGTGTTTGTATATACCTTATTTTATAGATATGACTTTAGAACTTTGTGAAGATTTTACAAAAAAATTAAAAATTCCTTAAAACACAGCTTACATGAAACAAAGGTAGCTCTTATTATGGATGACATCTTAACCATAAAAGAAAAAAAAATTAAGTTTTTTTTAAAGAGTAATTTGATTATACATGCCTAGTGGGATATATTAGAAATACAAAATAATGGTTAGGGCTAAGAAAGTCACTTTTGTAATTATACTATGTATGATATTATTGTTATTATTATTTTGAAAGTACATATTTAGATAGAGCATAAAATAGAGCAAATAATTAGGAATCAAAACTTTCGGTGAATAAAAAAGAGAAATATAAATCTAAAGGAGTTGAATATAAACCATATAATTCAAAGTGGATACGTCAAAATGAACTTGTGATATATGCTCAATATTGAAAATACTTATTTCTTAGACAGTCCACTATAAAAAAGGCCTAAAAAACACACCAATGTATCCAAGAACAGCCCTTTCAGCCTAAATTGTGGTTTCTAAGTACCTTTTCTTCCTATAAGGAACCAGAGTTCCTTAGAGAAATGACAGTGTCTATGACTGAGGGAGGAAATACACAAGACAATCCTACAAAATCTTAATATACCAGGAAGCCTGGGCATGATCAAGGCATATGAGTTAAAGGACTAAGGGGCCAAGGTGAAGACACTCCCCCAAGCTAAAGAGGGGGCCATTTGAGCATAGAAAGGAATAATAGCTACAATAAATTGAAACATATCAAATGTATTAAAAATATATGAGGTCACAAAGATAAATAAAGCAAATGGATCACTATTAACAGATACCAGTGAACAAACTCATGTTTTTCCCATACTGGAAAATAAAGGAAAAATCTCAAGTATTTGATCTGTTTTCCTATAGTAACATCTACCTGGATGTAAACAAAGAAAAAGCTAATGATCCCCAGCTTTTATTTATATAAATATTCTATAAGTATACAAAAAGTGATAGATTGTCAATGACTATTTGATGATATGAAATAATCTTTAGTCACTTCACAGTGTGAAATTGTATTAGAGTTATATTCTTAAAAAGTATCCTTGTCTTTTAGAGATGAATGCCTAAATGTTTGTAGATTACAGATTATATTACAGATTGTGATGTCTTGGATTCAATTAAAAAGATCCAATGGGGAAAGAAAGAAGAAAGTAGAGTTAATAGATGTGTGATAATTATTGGAGTGATTAGCACTTAAAGGATTTCTTACACTATAGTCTCCATTTTTCATGTTTAGAATTTTTTATGCTAAGTTTTTTTAAACATTGGAAGATGAACATCAGACTGTTAAGTTGGATCTAGACTGAATTTCTGTGTGGTTTTGTTGTGTTTCTATTTCTCATTCTGTTGGCATTTCTAGATCTTAAAGGTGTGAACATTTCTTATTAAACTCAATCCATTTTACCTAAAAAACCTTCCAGTGTTTTTATCTCTACTTTTGCCTGTCGTCCAATAAAATATCTACTCTTGCCCCAACATCAAAAGACCAGAATTTTGCCAAGAGCACTGAATAGTTTTAAATTGCATGGTGGTTTGAAGTGTTCGGGCTGGGAAGAACGCTGTAAACCTTGACTAATCTGTATTTTAAAATAGCGCCCTTCAAAAGAGCCCAGAAAGCTATAGATTCCTTCCCAATCTGCACAAGCAGCCATCTGACCCAGTTTTCCTCACAAAGACCCATTCCACATTCAGGACCATGCATGACATAGACATGAGTCCGAAAAGAATGAGGCAGCCTAAGGAGTTCTTAAAAATCTGTACCTACAAGACACTGTATTATGACTTAGGTCAAAGGAATAGGAAGTAATATAGGCTTTGAATGAGTAATAAAAATCATGTATCTTAAACTACTAATTAATTTGTAGATCTATACAGAAGAGCCAGAAAGTGATGGTTTCTATAAACTCTGAAATAATCACAAATCTTTATTTTCCAACCTGATTCAGTGTAGCCAAGTGTCTCCCAACTGTACACATGTAATATATGTTGTTTTGCAATGCAAGCACAATGGCAGGTACTCCCCCAGAAAAACCAGGGAGGCAGTAAAATTTAACAAAATCATATTTATTGCCATCTAAGGGATTATCAAGATTAAGCTATAAAGTAATATGGAAACCAGTGAGATTAGGGAGAAATATCTCCCTTTCCATTGCAAAGCATTTACTTTATTTCTCTTCTCTCCAAGGAAGTTTTTTTTTTTGTTTGTTTTTGTTTTTCATAGGGGAAAAATTACTTTTTGTATGAAAAATTTGTCATGCAATCCTGCAGAATTATTATGTTTTTTATTTCTTTAGAGAAAGTTGAAAGATGGCAGTGTTTTAACTATGGAAAATGAAAAGCTTAGAGAAAAGAAGAGTAGCTGAGGGAGCTCACATCTAGCAAATTGTCTCTGTTGAACTTCTTGGTTAAGTGTATATGAAAGGGTCATTCTTTAGAGATGTAAGTTTTCAAATGTGTGATAATGAGGATACTGTAGTCAAATGAGCTATACCCAGTAACTGCAGCACAGCAAGAACATGAGCAGCTGAGGAGAAGCAAAAGAACCCATCAGACCAAAGACGAGAATTTGCTGGTAGTGCTAAATTTCCCTAGCATCACAGCAGGAAAAAAAGATGTGGTGTTTTCATTAGATCAAGGACATAGAGGAAAAAAATTTCTGAAAGATAGGAAGGGAAAAGAGTAGTATTTGCAAGAATAATCTAAATCAACAAAATGGAGACAGCGGTATACAGATGTCCGTTCTGTTTATGCATGGTATACTTTTTATGTACTAGCACTGAGGATACAATGGGGAGAACAGGGAAATGTTTCATAGCATCTGACTGTCTTAATTTTAAGTTTAGTAAGGAAAAAACAATATCAGTAGTACACATTAAATAACACTCATCATTAACATTTAGATTATGTGCCTCATTTACCTTGAGCCTATCCAAATTCCTAAAATCCAATTTATCAAGTAAATTGCAAAAACAGCCACTTGCTTCATTTCTACTTCCTCTATTCATTTCAGATCATTGCAATTTTCTGTTTAATCTACTGCAATATTTTTCTAAATAATTTTTTTCTATTTCAAGTCTTCTCCCTCTGCCTTGACTCAGAAAGCATCGTTCACAGGCTGACTCTTTAAGCTCTGATGCAGTACAACCTTGTTTAAAGTTCATCAATAATTTTCTACCACTAGAAGATAAAATCCAAGCTTCTTAGTTCGTGTTTCCTATCTCCCATTCCATCTTCTTCTCAGTAAAGCAGATACTTACCACACTGCCTACCCTTGCATGTAGAAAAGCTGTCATTTCCTCAAGTCTATGGGACATTCCCTCTTTTTTTCCTCTAGAAAAACATGAATTTGCTGAAAATTCAGAGTCTGAAATATCTAAATGGCCAATCGGAAGAAGTTCAATCTCATTATTAATCAAAAACACAAATAAAAGCAAAAAAGATAACTTCTATCACGCATAACTGACAAAAATTAAACTTCACATGACATTCTATCCCTTGGCACATTTACTCAAAATTATGTTTTTGTGATCTATGCATACTGGCACAATTTTAAAATAAATTTTCCAGAAATAGTAGGGTAAAGAAGGTATGTAAACATTACTAAAATTAGAAAAATAAACACCACATAAACATACAATGTTTGGCTATAGATACACAATGTTTCTGTAGGGAAGGCAATCAGAATTGCCTTTACAAGGTAAAATGAGCAAGAGAGACCATGATACCTGGGAGGAACTGGAAGTCATTTTTAATGTCTCAGGTTCAAAGGTGTGCAGGAGAGGAGTGAGAGTTGAGGTCAGACAAGGGTGAGAGGAAATGGAACCAAGTCTCAGGAGTTTGAACTTTATCCCAGGTGAAGGGGAGTCAACCAAGGCCATTTAATTTTTCATAATTATAAATTTTTCATAGTTTTTTTCATAATTATACCTAGAATGATAGTACCAGGTATGGGCTCTATTATGGCTGACAGCCTGAAAAGTTTGATCTTAACAATAGCTTAGTTGAGAAATAACTATTAAATTAGGGAACCTAATTTAGGTTTTTGTCCCTAGGATAAAAGGGAGAAAATCAGCAAGTATGTAGGGACCTCAAACTACAGAATAATTACTTGTGACTGTGTGGAATGGAAAGTAGGAGTAGATGCCTCCTGGTTTCTGAGAAAGACACCTGAATGCTAAAGATGTCCTTCAGTAAGGACACCAAGGAAAGACACAGTTTCTTTGATTTGGGGCAAGTGACAATCACAACTGCAACTGGGGAAGAAAAACAAAAACAATAAGACTTTCTAAAATCATCTTAAATTGATTTCAGTATAAATTAAAGCAAAAATCTTATGCTTGTCCAACATATTAAGACTGGGAATAGCTTTCCTAACAGGCATGAGGCACTGGGTATTATCCCCATTACTACACAAATAAATAAATAAATAAATAAATAGCATTTTAAAAGACATCTTAAGATATACACATTAATATAAACTTGATTTTTGCTGTGGTTGAAAGTAGTTCTCAAAAACAAGAAAAAATTAAAATATTCACTGCAAATGTCTAAAATAGATGCACAGATCACTAAGTATTTATGGCAGGAATAGTAGAATAACAATCATGATATTTCAGCTGGTTTGAAATATTTTTATATAAAAGTCTTATTATCTCTCTGGCACCGTGGAAAAATAAGCTTATTTATTTATAGATGTGAAATTCCTTTAGCAGATATGTGGATAGCTCAATAAACATCAGTTTCCCAAACTTAACCTAATATGACCCAATAGTCCATGTGAAATGTCCCTCAAAAAATGGATTTATTTTCACATAGAAAATTAAGTCTCAAAAAGAACTGCTTTCCTTCTATAATTGTTAACATGTATAGCATAAAGAATTTCAATCTACCTATTCTGCTAACAGCAATCATTGTGCATATCTATAACTTGGTGGGTTACAATAGCAGATGGCTGATATTTGTGGAGTAATTCTCCTTTTAAGAGGCATAAAGTGCAGAACATTGATATATTTACAGGGAAACTAGCAAAATATTTTAAAACACAAACAAAATATTATTGTGTGTCATGCTGATGTAGATAGGTAAAATAAGAATTGTTCCACTTCACTGTTCTAATAGTTAATATAGAAATGATCACTGATATTAATTTATGATATTTCTCCTAGCAGTAGGTTAACACATCTGTTTTTGTTTTTGTACTATGATTGCAACTGGGCCCAGACATGATTCTACAAGTCCAAATCTCTTCTCTGATATTTGTCTATTACTTAATCATTAAGTCAGTTAAATTGATTGTTTCTGCAAACCAAGACTAGGTTACTTTTTCTTAGATAATCTCAACATATTTTTTTTCTTTCCAGTGAATTCTATATTCAGAATAAAATCCCCACTGTTACAAATCTATGTATAATATTATGACCTTTGAATTATTTGATACAGATTATGTGGCAAGAAGTATTGCTTGTCAAACATCTCATCTGCTTTCTCACATTACTCTGATCCTTTGTAGTATGTGAGGACAACTGATTCTAAAAAATGAGCTATAAGTAGAAGTGGTGTTTGTCATGTTCCTGGTCAAAGTATGGAGGAGATGAGTGGTATGCTTCAGCTATCTTGATCTCAAAGTGACTACTCATTTCCAGATAGCAGAGCATCCATTAGCTTCAGTTAATTAATATATGAGCAGAGCTCCTTTTTCCTTCTCCCTCATAAACCCAGTTGGACAATGTGAGAGAAGACAAACTCTGCTCTATTAACTAACCAAGATATTAGAGATCACCTATGATCATGGAATAATCTTGATTAATATAAACCAAGAGAGTAAACCCCCAATATCAAATATTTGCAATTCAAAAGTCTCCCTCCTCTTGTGGTGGGGAAAAGTTGACCGTTTAAAAAATTATCTTCAGTTTCTTCAAAATGATACAAAAGTTTTAAAGACAGATTTTTGGGCTACATTTTTTAAAAATTTTGTTGTTGTCATCAATGGATCTTTTATTTCATTTATTTATTTATGTATATGCAGTGAAGTGCTCTACAATGACTATTGTAACTCCAGCCCATTGACTATTATTTTTGACAGTGATTTTTCAGCTACTTTAAGGATAATGTTATGTGGAAGTCACATTCTTAAGATCTTAAAGAAAGAAAGTGGCACATTATTTTGTATGGTCTTGCATCAAAGGATTAGACTAGACAGACAGCTTCATCTATTTAACAAATATTTTATGAGCCCCTCATTGGGGCAGGAACTGTTCTGTATGCTGGGTAGAGAATACTGTGAGCAAAAATAATCACAGTCCTTGGTTTATGTTACTCTTCTCCAAACTGAATAAAAAGTTATCAATAAAATAATTATTTTATTGCAAGAAAACTTTTAACACTATATATATATATATATATATATATATATATATATATATATATATATATATATATATATATATATATATATATATATTTCTTCCTATGGTAGTCTCTAGTACTGTTTTCCACATTCCAAGCTTTCCAAATTCTGTGTACATGGATATTGAGGCTGAATATCCTAGCCCAATAGGTGTGAGTAGGGCATTTGACTAGTTCTGGTTCATGTATTATGAGAAAATTTAATGTGTTATTTCCAAGTCAAGTCACTTAAAGCATTCAAGAGTTCTCTCCCCTATGACCATTATCAGAAACACTGAAAAGCTGATTGCTCCGTTAAACTAGTTATGTCTGTGACTATGATTAATACAGTCCTCTGATGACCATGATGAACACGTATTTTCAGTGGCAAAGAAAAAAAAATGTCTTGTTGTTTATAGTAACTAAAATTTAGGGTTGTTCATGTCTACAGCACTGATCTAGCACATTCTGAGAGATACATATCTTCTTCCACTTGTGTCCAGTGTTATAATTCCCAAATATTGTAAAGATACTATTTGATTTTGACAAGAATTTTACAGACTGATCATTTCAACATAAAAAAGTTTTATGAAATTACTCAAAGAAGTTGGTACTGTGATAAAAACGGGGAGAAAAACCTACCATAAAGTCTTTTTTAGCTTTTCCAGATTTCATCTGAATACTTTTATGACAGTACATCATTCTCTATAGTGGGAGCACTAAACTCAGTGCTTTTCAAGTACAGAGTCTGTTGTCTGCAGAGACCATAGGTGCCGTATATCAGACAAGCTGGAGCAGAGCTTCATAATAGAGTTTGTTCTAGCAAGAGGCTAGTAAATGCATGCTTTGAACAAGTTCACCTCTCAAGTGATCCTTACTTTTCAAGAAACCTTTTTAACATTTTCTTAGCACTCATTCCCTCTAGTATCCAGTTTCTGGCATTTCTTTTTATGCTTTTCCTTTTGGCAGATGAACCAGACTGCTGCTTTCTTCCAGTGACATTATTTCAAAGAAGAATCAAAGGATTCCAACTTTTTTTTCTTAACCTAATTTTCAATGTATGAAGTACATTGATACTTGCTGACTATGCACAGCTACAGTCCTCTAAATATCCCTGAGCAACTTCAAATGGAGACATTTGGAAAGAAAGAAGTAACTTGAGGGTTGACTTAATCAGGGGGTGTGCAAAATACTCACATGGCTTGTTTTCATGAATAAAGTTTTATTGAAACTCAGCCACATTCACTCCCATATGTCCTATTGAAGGCTGCTACTTCCCTTGCCACAGCAGAGCTGAATAGTTACAACAGAGACCATATCACCTGTGGTATTTATGATATTTCCTAGTTGACCCTTTACAAAATAAGTTATCTTGAGTTCATCCTAATCAATAAGCCTCTTTTAATTTGTATAATCTTTTAATTAACAACCTCTAAAGGCATGCATGGTCTGGCCTCTTTCTCAGTTGAAAGTCTTTGCCCTTCATCTTAATGTTCTAGCCACAATCACATTTTTCACTTTGAGGCTCTGTGTTCTCTCTAGAGTATACCAGGAGAGGAACTATGTTCCTGAGAAGCTTTCCCTCTAAACACCCTCAACCCTCTTACCTAACCCAATTTGCGGACCTAGTTTCTACTAATTCTTCCCAGAGTCACTTCCTCAGAGAAGCAGCTTTTGATTTTCTGTCTCATAGATCATATTCTTTTATTATATACTGTCAAGAGTCCTGTTCCTTACCTCTCTCACATCAAATCATGTTTACCTTATCTTAATGATATGGTTACAGTCTATCAACCTCATAGGCTGTAATGGACTTTAGAGAAGAGGAAGATCTGCTTTGGTTAAATACCTGTGCTTAAGTCTCAGAAAGGTGGTCAAAAAAAAAAAAAAAAAGTTGAGTGAATAATTGAATTTATGGCACACACCGACCTAATACTCAATTATTCACAAGCAGCCCCAATGATCTGTTACAAATATTCATTGCTAATCCTCCTCTGGCCCTGCTTTGAATCAGAATTATTTGGTTAGTGTGTAAGATGGAAGCAGTTAAATCGGTCAGTGACACCCAGGATACTAATTTTATTTCAAGTTTGCTACTCCATACTCATTTTAATATACAGGGTAAATCACAAAATGACATTTTTAATGGTTTCTTTAAAAAAATTAAGTATTTCCTTTTAAAAGAAAGACAACTCATAGTTTTGAGGTTACTTAACTAGAATTTATGCATTTTGGATTAATTTAAAAGTAAAATGTTGATTTTACAATGACTCCAACATAGGGAGGGAATGAATCAACCATACTGTCTGAGGCAAACAAGATAAAAAGGCTATGAAATTGTTTCACTGAGTCTGTCTCTATAAGACTATTTTTCAAAACAGTGGTAAAACTGGAGAGAAGATGAAAATAAATTAATTTTGTGAAGTGAGGACATATTCAGAAAATACTTGTCTCAACAAAAATCCAATTCAGGTGAAATGTAAAGTATATAAAATCATTTCTCTGAAGGAACAGAGGCTGAAAACTATATTGAAGCTAATGAACCAGTATTTCTCATAAGCAAAATTTAGTTCTCATAGTTTAAGAATATCTCTTTCTTAAAAAAAAAAAATAGGAAGCAAGAAGAAAGAGCCTTAAGAGGAGAGGCTGAAAACTGATCAGGCAGTTGTGTGAAGCTCTTTCTAACCAGAGATAGTCCTAAAGAGAAAGACTAGGAAAGGCAAGACATTCAGATTTCTTATCACAGACAGACACCAGCAGAATACAGTGATATCTACAAACATATCTAAGGAGCAAAAGATAGTCAAATATGGATCTTTCCTTATTTCATTGCACATGGGAGTCTTGCTCTATTTCACAGGGAATCTCACTTTGAAGGACAAGAAGAGGAATCTGTGTAATTATCTTGGCATTGGATCACAAAGCTACTTATGTACCAATTTCATCAGGGCTCTGATCCAGCTGTATTTGTAAAATATCTTGAAATACAGAACATGTATCTAAGCCTCACAGAATTTCTTGGGGTTCATTTGAACAAAAATGATAGTTACAGATTTGAAGGTCCCAAGACACGTTCCTCATGAATGTCAATATTTACATCATATACTCTTTATTAATTGGATGCCATTCTAAAAACAATCTGAAACATGGATGAAATCAAGTTTCCTTTATTGCTCTGATGCTTCTCTCAAAGAGAAAAATCTGAATGCATAGTGGACTCTCAAGCAAAGCATCTCCTCTCCAAGGCCAATGTCTTTCCCAGTGCTCCTCTGCAACTTCTCTTCACTCCACAAATCTGTCCTGAGTGATATCAGCCAGTCCCCTAGTGCCAGTGAGTATTTATAAGCTGAAATTTCCCAAGTCATTATCGTCAGCCTGAGTTCTCCATCAGCTCTCACTCTAAACCTTTAATTGCCTCTTAGACATCTGCAGGAGGATGTCTATCAAGTGTAAGAGAAGAAAAAAACAAACCCAAATGGGAATTCTTACTTCATCTCAAAACACGTCTTTCTGCTTATCTTTTAACAAAGTTAGAAATGTGAGTGTCATGCCTCCCCCTTCTGCCCACCTCACACTGTCATCTACTCTGTTACTCCGTCCTATCCCATCAAAATACTAATGAGTCCTATCAGTCCAACTCTGCAGTCCATTCCCAGCACAACCCTCTGAGGCCTCAAAAATCTCTTTGGTCCCATCAAACATCTCTTAATGGATTTTCCTTCATTGACCCCTCCAATTCACTTTCCATGCTGCACTCAGAATGATTTTCCTGATATGGTTTAATTGGGCTCACAAAGTGGATCACAACCTGGTTCTTGGTTAACATTTAACCTTACCTCTCCTCCTCTTTCCCTGTGATGCTTGCTTTACCTTCTCCTTCATCCTTCTCCTCACACTTTATATCCCAAGCATTTCAAACTTCTCTAAGTGTTGGAATAAGCCATATACTTTCTCACCTAGAATACTCATTAGATGAAATGCTACATTATTTGCCTAGACTTTCATACTCTATCCACCTATCCCTAACTCCACTCCAAATTCTATTTGCCTGAACTTATACTGCTTTCCTCTAAATATTTCAGAGTAGTTTTGCTTCCTCAAGGAGGTTTCCCTAACTCTTCTAATATTCAGTTATTGTCTGTTATATGCTGTTATAACATCATTTTTATTGTTGTGTTTAGTTCACCATATACTATTTATATTTATTTTAAAATTTATTTTTCATTAGATTGTGTTGCAATGCAGAACAAACAAATAAACAAAAAACAACAACTGGTGCATAAGAGTGGCTTAAAATATATTGCATGAATTAATGAATTAGTGAATCCACAGGCTCATTTCCACTAGTTTTCTAATTTTTTTTTATTCTAAAATAATTCTCTGAAGATCCATTGAGAAGTACATGAGCACTTCTCAAACTTTTCCAAAGGATTGGTGTTTTGGGTGGAAATTATTGAATTAACACTACAGGAAATATAAAAATTTGGAGGATATATCTAAAAACTGTATTAAAATGTTGGTTTCATCCTATGATATGATTTAATATATTTTAATATGAAACAGTACTTTTATCTACATCCACTTTAAACCTTTATGTCATATTCCACAAAATGGTATCATATTCATGTTGTATTTTTGCTATCTGCTGGCATGCTGGTAGACACCCTAATAATTATGAGTATTGAATCTTAGTTCTTATCAACTTAAACAATTCTCACAAGTCATAGAGGTATATGTCTTTTGGTGGAAATTGAACATTGGAAAATAATAGTAAGTTTTCTCTGATTTCAAGCAACTCTTTTGTAGGATACAGGGATGCTGTTTGTTCCTATTGTGACCTCTTTGACAGCCTAGGCTGTATTTGATAAAGCAACTAGAGGTTCACCTGGTTAACTGGGCATAAATGGAGTTATCCTGAACTGCACAAAGGGTCAGATAACATACTGTGCACAGCATGCTGGCATCTGGCTACCTACCTTGAATAGGCTAGCCACTGTGTGATAGATTGAGGACTTGTAGCTGGTGCAGTAGGTCAATGTTAATGTGCAAAGCTTAAAAAGCAATGGTGAAAAGGCACTTATTTGAAATGCAAGTCTGCATTTGTGTTATAAGGCAATTCCCAGGATCCTCTATGGAAGAAGGCATCAAGGCTCTGGAGCAATGGTGAAAAAAACAATAACTCCACCTGCTCCCATGGTGGCCAACTAATTGTAGTGAATAGCCTTGGTTATTTATTCATAGGGCCAGGAAAGTAAGGGAGTTAACCCTATACCAAGTGGTCCCTGGTCTCTGTGACACTAACTTTCTGCTCTTCTGGCAGTTTGAAGCCCTTTTAATCTTTGGGAGCTTAAAAAACAAAACAAAACAGGATTTGTATCTGTCCTTCACCTACCTCCCCTTTCCTTTGCTCTTAATTAATAAATGGTCCTAACTGTAAGGCAGGAAATGGAATAGATCATTAACAAAATAAGGTTTTCAAAACACAGTCATTGCTTCAAAATGCATAAATGGCTAATATCTAATTACTAATGAAGTATTACCAGTTGAACATCTTGATAAATCTGCATTAATAAATATTTCCTATCAGGCTGTTCTCTTTCACAAGTAACCTTCTATGTGCATAGCACATATTTCCCAAGTATAAGAAATTCTGCTGGAGCCTACCCAGAATCCTCTCCAAAGTCTGAGCACCCTCTCAGCTGTGGCAAGGGTGGATGTTGATGGCTTGCAGATCCACCACTCCAGACACTGGCTTTTGTGTCTGAGAGCCACCTCACTCTGAAATATCTGTTGAGTCACATTACTTGTCCTTCAGCCTGTGGCTAGAAAGTGTCTGATGTGTGGTATAAAACCCTGGGGTCCTCCTCCTTGTGGGGGAAACACCTTCTGTGGTGCAATACTGTCTCCAGGACACACCATGCCTGTGCAGGTGGAGGCTTGGCTTCTCCTGTAATTGCATCTTTCTCCAGTTTCTTACCCTATCCTTTTCTGCTTCTTCTTCTCATGGGTGTCTCCTGAGAACATTCTATTCTAAATTACATCTGCTAAAATCCCTGATGCACACCCAACTTCTAGACATTTGCCTAAAAGATCTGTCTTCTACTTAATCTCTTCTTTATTTAATCCCAACAGAAACCCAGCACAGATACCACTTTTTTTGGAAATGCTCTTTTTTGATTACTCATCTGGCAATGATTCTCATTCTCCTCCATGTATTCACATCACCTCTTTGACTATATTCTCTCTGTGAAGATTTTACTTTTTCTTTCTTTGAAAATACTAATATTCAAATATTAATTTACAAATAAATGGTGAAATTTAAATGACTAATACAGGTGTAAAGTCAAATTGTAAATGTTGTAATAAAATGTTTTGAAATGTTTCCACTATGTTAACAGATTATATACATATATGTGTGTGTGTGTGTGTAATTATTATTAGCTTTTACTCTTCGCTTTCTTTTTCAGTGCCAGGCACATGATAGAAAGGAGATGAGGTCTTTTGATATTCAAAGCTAAGGGCTCACAAAAACTCCTGAGTCAAATGGAAGAGTGTCACAGTGTGGAAAAAAGGACATCACAGTCAACTACAAAAAAGAATAGCTGAGGCTCCTTCTCCCTTTGTATATGGTCACCAATAAACCAGCCCTCCCCTAAATAAACCCTTCTCCAAGAGACATGCAAAAGAAAGCCACCAACTCTGATTAGGGATATATATATATAGCTTTAGTGTTCATGGTTGTAGGCTATTCCTATTCTAAATTAAAATTAATTTCCTTAGAACACAGCTAATCTAGACAAACCAATGGGCAATGATGGATTTAGTGATGGTCATTCTGTCATAAATCATAGGATACAACTTAAGGATAAGGGTCCTAACAAATCAAGAGAAACTAATTATCAGAATAGGATTGAATAACATTTCCAACAACTGAATTTTCTATTTTGTAATGCAAATTGATTTGTGTTATTCAGGGAAAAATTGTAAAGATTGGTGTTTGAGAGTTTAAAAACTATATTTATTTTTAATTAAAGTATATTTCTATCTAATAGACCTTTGAACTGGTACAATTTCAGTTATAAAATCACAAATAAGTCATCTTCTTAACTGTGCTCACAGGGTGTTGGTAAAATCAAATTAAGCTGAAAAAAAAAAAAAACTCTCACAGGCTGTGAACATTGGTAGATCATGTAATAAAAAAATAATGAAAATGATAGAACATTTGTAGGATCTTTGCACAGCCTGCCAATGTTTTAAATTTTTACTGTATAATCTTTTATTCAAGCAAAAATTTGAAAAATACCATGTAGCATAATAAAAGTTACCATAGTTTGCATTCTTTCAAAAATAATAGACTAAACAAAATAAAAAGACCTTGGGTTACACGATGACTAAAGAGTCAGCATATTATTTCAATGTTTATAAAAATGAAACATAATAATGTTATTATGTATAAACATAATAATTTATATGGTTTATAACTTATAAATTGTAAGAAAAATTAAAGAGAATGATTAGCCCCCTAATAGATTCTTCATTTTACTTAACCTATTTAATTCTGAAATGTTATTTTCCACTGATTTCTACCTAGATTCTCTTTTCAATTATAGATTTTTACATATTATCTCTTTTAAAACTTCAAAATAGCTGTGCCAGTCATAATTGTACTTTGTGTTGCTTTTCATCTACCATTGAATCTGAGCCCACAGGCATGCAGATGCCAGTTACTTGTAAAGCATGGTATATCTTCCATTTGTAGAGTACTTTTAATTCTCTTTGTTCTCTACAAATAACAATATTGTTATTATTGCTTCTGTATACATAATTAATTTGCTTTAAAGTCAAAGGAACTATCAATCCAAGTATTAAAAACTACACAGGAAGTTGTAATATAATACCTAAAATCTATTCTCACAGAGCTGTGGGAATTCATATGAGCTGCCTTTAGAAATTGGAATGTCAGTGGTAATCTAAGATTTCAAACTTTCTGGGAAATTGCATAAATGTGATTATTATAAAGTGTTATTGTCATCCTGTGGAGACCTAAAAAGAAGGGAACAAATGGCTTTTCCTATGTCATCTTCCCTCCAGTAATTTAAAAAATTTTATATATATATATTTTACTTACACATGGACACAATATCTTTATTTTATTTATTTTTATATGGTGCTGAAGTGCTTCACACATGTGAGGTAAGCACTCAGCCCCTGAGCCACAACCCCAGCCCCCTCCAGTAGTATTAACTCTTTTCAATGTCTTAGGTTTCAGCCTGAAATAACAGTATAATTGGTTACACATTTTATCTTAGATGTTTGGGCCCACCACAAATAAGAGTAACTGTAGAAGAAACCCTGGGGGTCCCCTCCAGAGACCAGGGACTATTGCAACTGAGTTGTTGAAATTGTCCTGTGGAGGCTTTGGCCTGGAACAATGCCCACTTCTAAGTTTTATCTACCTATGATGTTTTCCAGAGTGACACAGTATTGGACTCCAGTGTGTTCATGAAGCCAAGTTACCCAGAACAGAGCTATGTCCAGGCCCTCAGTATTGCTACAGTCCTCTCAGAACATAGCCAGTTCAGTTGCCGCTCACCAAATGGTGGGAAAGTCCTTCTTTAATTTTTGCCTTACATAGATTTCCTCTTGGTTGACTAAATAAACACATTTTTCATTTATAGAATGAATTGAGATGATATCTTTTTTTAAAAAAAATTAGTTGTAGATAGACACAATACCTTTATTTTATTTATTTTTTTATGTGGTGCTGGGGATTAAGCCCAGTGCCTCACGCATGCTAGGCAAGTTCTCTACCACTGAGCCACAACCCCAGCCCTGAGACTGATTTCTTTTTAAACACAAATCCTTAACAAGCAAAATTAGCCTCAGTTTGGACTAGAGAGAAATATGCAAGGACTAGGTATATACGATCTTATCCTTGAGCAAGGATGGAACCTCAGCTAAGAATCTCATGCTCCTTAGAGATTAACTCAGAAATAACCCAAGATATAAAACTCAGACTCAGATTTTCATCACCTACTGAGTCCCCTAAGGAGAGAATGGAGTCCTGGGGGTGCCTGTTAGATAAACTTCTCTAACTCATCTCCTTCTTCCTGGAGCCCATACAAGTCTCATGTTCCTGATTAGCAGGGATAATTTTATCGCTTTTGAGCAGGGATAGTTTTAAAATGTTTGTCAAATGTACTCATCAAGTATTGATCCATACCGATTCTAGTCACCCCTTAAACACAATATCAGACAGGAATTGTATCTGGCACAATAAGTGGTCAGGAGTGTGTCTTTGAGCCTTATGCATAGCAACTGAGTTCTCATGCAAAGCACATGAGGCTAATCTAAAGATGCCTGGCCCATGACTATTTTGTTCCATGAATGTTTAATGAAATATCAAGATTTACTTTTCTTTGTATATTTTTGGCATCTTGAAAAAAACAAAACAAAACATTTGTTTCTGTTCTTTTAAAAATTTACTTCACTCATATTTCTCTTTTAAACTGATGTTTGATTTTGTATATCTTCTGGAGTGGTAGGGAGTTTAAATTTATTGGTACTTTTAGACAAACTGGGTACTTGGTGGATACATGTGGTAACTGATATTTCACTCTTGATGTTTTCTTTCTCAGAGCAAAAGCCTAGGCCTGAAAGCTTCATAGAAGAAGAAATGAATAGAGCCTGTTCATTCCTAGGCACATTCCTATTCTGTATTTGTAAGATCTTTCATAGGGTTCTATAACAATCTGCATGTAGCTTACAAGCACTCTTTCCCACCTATGCTAAGTTACTCATTGAAATTTGGACCTTTGCTGTTGCTATAATGAGGAAGAACTGCACCCTTGAAAGGTGTTTTATGCAATACACATGCAATGAAATTTAATTAATCAATTATAGATTAAAAACAAAAGGACAGTTTTCTGTGTGTAGGACTTTCATTATTACAAGCCCCTTATTTGCTGAGCTTATCTTTGCTCTTTTAAAGATTACAAAATTAACCTTTTGATAAAGAAAAAGCTCATTTCTCATCACATTGACCTACTTTTTCCTTAACTTACCTCATTTAAAAAAGGATTATGTGAATGAATAGACACTTTTTTATGAATATTTAGTATTGAGAAAACAATTGAATCATTTATCAAAATTATAAGCATTTTTCAATCTATTTAGCTAAGCGTACAAAGGCCTTTCTGAAGAAGAACTGGAATGCTTTCTGAGGCCTTGCCCAGAAAAATCTGTTGAGTTCAAATTATTTTTATTTTGGTTTCCAGTCTTTGTCCATATATATTGTTTTATTTTCTTCCCTTTTTAGTTAAAAGGCCTGTGCACTAAACAAGAGCAATCATAGGGACCACAAGGAGTTGTTCACAGGAGGTAGGAATTATAGAAGAGTCTTGTATTTCCTAAAAATGATTGACCTCAAGTAATCAAGGCTCTTAAGCAAGATGTAAATTTACATGAACATGGAAGATAAATTCAGTTATAACATTTTAAAATTTATGACCAACTTCTCTTTAGGGTAATTAAATAAATAGAATAGTTTGATGACCATGTTATCCAAACTGATTCATGTCTTTTAGACCAATTTTTTTCTACTACAATATAACACAGATTGTATTTCGTAATCACATTTTCATACTTTAAAAATTCAATCAAACTTGTACAAAAGAAAAATAAAATGACAGTGTACTGCCATCATTGCACCCAGATGTCGGAGAAAAATATTCCATTTGAAACAGAGATTACAACCCTGTTTTATGTACTTTTCTAATATACTGGCCAGCTCAGTACTTCTAAAAATTATAAACTCTTCCTTCCAATTGCAATTTACCAAAAAATATATATTTGGAGTAAGACTAATAAATTCTTGAAAAAAAAAAAAAAATATATATATATATATATATATATATATATATATATATATATATATATATATATATTCACGATTTAAAGATCATTAAACACACACCATTCTCTACAGTGGCTTGAGCTATTGCTGAACTTCAGTTTATGATCTTCTCATATAAATTGTTCATAAGGGGACTCTTCTTAGAGACTCTTGAAACAAGAATGTATACTGTACATTTATGTTACAGGTTTATGATGATAGATTGTTCTTGCCACAGAACTAGAAACTACCAAGTTGGTTTATAAAATCTGTTAATAAAAACAGTCCTCACACTGAAGTAGACTCATTTACTGAGAACCCAAGCCTACCCAACATATATTCAATTTCCCAAGTAAAATCAGAAATGTCCTGCTACGTAAAAAGCATATATATATATATATAATAAAACACTTTAGATTTTTGTTTTCTCCTATTAAACTTAAATAAAGATGACTTTGATGAAGTGGTTTGCTTTTAGGTTTCAGGTGATACATCTGTGAAACATGTAAGGTTGCATTATTCCAATATAATTGAAGGAGACATAAGATTTGGTCTGTAACATGTTGTTTGAAGGCCAAAGCTCTTCTACTTACATTCAAATCTATTCTTTATGCCTTGCTTCTGTGTACTGATATTTGAACATAGAAATTCAAAACATTGTAAATATTCTGTCCGTGATGAATAAAATTGGATCCAAATATTATGACAGCTGAGCACTCTAGAGTCCCCTGTCCTATAAAATTATGCTAACATTCACTATGGGAGAGGTGAATTGTATTTGACAACATATTCCCAGGCACTGTGTAATGAACCTTCAAACTTCAATTAGAACCTATCAGAAAGAAAAACAAACAGTATTTCACTAAAATGCTGCCTTCATGAGAAAAACAAGTCAGTTGAAAATACAGCAAGTTCAACATCATT
This sequence comes from Marmota monax, assembly GCF_021218885.2. NCBI lineage: Eukaryota > Metazoa > Chordata > Mammalia > Rodentia > Sciuridae > Marmota > Marmota monax. The sequence goes on along the minus strand of NW_026691988.1, from coordinate 1,400,204 downwards.
GGCTTCTCATTAACATCCCTTTCCCATGTCAGGTATCATATAAAAAGCAGATTTTTTAAAAAAAAGTAATAATAGAGATCACTCCTATTTTTAAAATACAGGGCATTCAACTCACTTGATACTCTTTCAATCAACAACAATCACTCCAGTCTCTAATGATTTCTCTTTCCCGCCACTTACCTCCAAAGACAAAGATTATTTTTTTCCAAGTGCACTGAAATGCTACTGTTTATACAAGCTGATCGGCACATTCAAAGCTCAAAAGGAAAAATATAACCTTCTGGGATACCACACAGGAAGCATATAAAACATCTGCATGTTGGTTTAAATTAACCTAGAAGAATGCTGGAGGTAGTCCCCCAAGTGGGCTGCATTCTTCCTGTACTATAATTTAGACTATTCAGATGATGAATTTCTGAGTGCTTCACACAGATAGCATTTCAATGAATGTTTTGTCAGCTAAAAGGCAATGGTTTGCCTGTTTTTAACCTCTCTCCTTGCCAGTATTTATTAGTAATTTACAGGTATTTCAGCCATGGGAAAAGCATTCACAAGAGGGGTAAAATGACGAGTCTAGTTAGCTTCAGAAGCTAGGACAACAGTGCTGCCTTTGCTAATGATTTAAATAGATGAGCAGAATATGTGGTTGGTTTGAGGTTTTCCTGAGGTTCTTTTGATGAAAATTCTCCTTTGATGTAATGTTTTGATTTAAGATTTTATAACAGTAAACAAAGCACACAGAGGAAAACACCCATTGAATTCTACATGACATAGGGCCTGGAGATAGCCAGATGGGAGGGAATGCAGTCATGTGAGACTCTACTTTAACTACATTTCCATGATGGGAAGTGTAAATTCTGTACTAAGAAAAAAATTAGATTTCTTAGAAAATACTCTGATTGACCCCGGCATTTTCTGTATGTATTTTCTCTGAAGTCATAAGATGACCTGGTATATGTGTGTATGTTTGTCCCTAATTTGCACCATCATTTTCACTTGTACAATGTGAGCCAGTGAAAACAAGAATCATGTCTTAGCATCAAAAAGGAAAGGCAAAACATGGAAAGAGGAGGAGAATAACAAGAAGGAGTCTTTAAAGATCATCTAGTCCTATGACTGGTGATCTATGATCGCATTTACGAGATTAAAGCCACCAGTTAGCTGGGCATGGTGGTGCACACATGGTGGTAATCCCACTGGCTCAGGAGGCTGAGTCAAGAGGATCGCAAGTTCAAAGCCAGCCTCAGCAAAACTGAGGTACTAAGCAACTCAGTGAGACTCTGACTCTAAATAAAATACAAAATAGGGCTGGGGATGTGGCTCAGTGGTTAAGTACCCCTGAATTCAATCTCCGGTACAAAAAAATGAAAAACAAAAAACATACCAGTTAGTGAAAGAATATACTAAAGTAAGGCAATCTAGTTCTCGGGTCAATACTTCCAACATTACCATGATTTTGTTCTTGCTCAAAAAAGTTATATTTAAAAGATAATAAAGACTGGAATAATTAGTTTAATCACTCATCTGTAGTTTTTTTTTCCAGATAGAGAAAAATTATGGGTATCTTGTGCCCTTTCTACAAGTGATGTAGATGACAAGATTTCATTTTGCCTTTTCAGAAGATTCTGTTTTCCAATAAAAAGAAATACAGCCATTAATTTGAAGTTACTTTCAATTGATTCTAACCCTGTTATCAGCTAAATACATACAACAAGTTTTGAGAAAATTAATTTGTTCTGTATTTGGAATTTATCAATTTCTTTAGCATCCAGAGGTCCTTATCACATTGATGGAAAAGACTTGGACTAAATCACTAAGAACTTTGTCTTTAAAGACACATGACTGAAGAGAAATATTATTACTTTATTGTTTAATAATTAGACACCACCACCTAATGTCTAACAAAGCTTTTAATGTGTTTACACTAAATTTTTATTGTTCTTGTCCCTAGGGAAATGAAAAATAACTCAAAAGCCTCCTTCTCACAATGATCATGAACTTCAAAAGTACTTTAAGTCATCCTAAGTTTCTCTTTATGAATGTAATACACATAGAATCAAAGTTCCATACCATTGGTTGTGATGTAACCATAGCATAATTAGGGCTCAGCATCACTAAGTCTCAAAAGTAGAGGGATGAAGGTAAAATTATATTTCGTCTGTACTTCACATTAATGTATCCATACCTAGGACTCTAGTTAAAGATGGCCATGAACAACACATTAAATCCTAATATAAAAGCTTCTAAAGTAAGATTTAGATAATAAAAATGTTTAGACCCTAGTTAACTAGATGGAAGAAGATAGCAGAAAAATGTCAAAAATTCATAGAGGATGGGAAGAAAATGGATAGTGCAAGTGGTACCAGAAAAAAGCAAGAAACCTGAAGGACAGGTGTCTGCAAGAGGAGGGGGATGGGAACAAACCACAACAAGAAGGTTAGTTTGAGCTGCTGAACCCCATAGAGTCTCTACAAATTGAGGTGCTAAATAACTTATAAGGCAGGAGATGAGGGTTTTATTCTCCAGGGGAATTAAACCAGTGAGTTTCTAGTGTTCCTGCAGCAGAAGATGGTAGTAATTTTGCCTTCTGTATTGAAGACAAAAAAAAAAGAGATAATCTACATACTGAATAAAGTAATCATTTTAATCCCTAGCCCTTACTTAACTATGCCCAATAGAAAAGCTAGTAGAAAAAAGATTAGAAAATACCTGCCCATAGAAATAGTCAACAGATATAGTGTTTGAGAGTCTCACAGTGAAAAGACAACAACTTGATCATTCTCAAGTTAACATACATTTCTAACACCCACTGATCTAACAACCTTTGTGTATCAGCTAAATATAATCAGACAGCCAAATTTTCTGAGAAATTTTATATCTACCATGAAAGGTAGAAAATAAAACAGAGAAATAGAAGGCACTCAGAGGAAACAAAGACAAAACTTCAAAAGTCAATCAATACTAAGATAACAAGCAAAAATATATGATATACATGAACAGGATGATATAGTAATTTTTGTGTATGTACATTACCAGGGATTGAACCAAGAGGCACTTAACCACTGAGCTACATCCCAAGCCTTTTTTATTTTTAATTTTTCATCTTAAGACAGGGTCTTTCTGAGTTGCTTTGGGTCTCTCTAAATTGCAGAGGCTGGCCTGGAACTTGATATCCTCCTGCGCCAGCCTCCTGAGTCACTGGGATTACGTTGTGAGCTACCACGTCCAGCTGATATATTGACTGAGTGGTAACTGAAGGCAGGTAGGATGTGGTTGGAGGAAGTGGGTCATTGGGGGTGTGGCTTTGGGGTATCTATTTTGTATATGGCAAGTGGAGTCTCTCTCTGTGATTCCTGATCATCATGGAGCTGCTTCCCTTGGCCACACTTTTCTGCCATGATGTTCTGCCTCACCTTGAGCCCTGAGAAATGCAGCCAGCTGTCTATGAACTGAGACCTCTCAAACTGTAAGTCCCCAAATAAACTTTCTCTCCTCTAAAGTGGTACTTATCAGGTCTTTTAGTCACAGCAGTGAAAAAGCTGACTAACACAGAAATCTTCTAGATGAAAGCAAGAGAATAAAAAGTAAAAGGATGCCAAGATATCTAAGAAAAGACAAAAAGATAAATCCACAAAATTCAAATCCTACTAAGAATATTTCCATAGATAGACAATACAAATAAAAATAAAGATTAAATCTATGAGTTTCAGGGTCAAAAATTCATGATACAGAGCCTATCATAATCAAACTACAGAGTACTAGAGGTCAAAAAAAGACCATAAGGATTATTGAGGTAAAAATCTGTTCATATATATAGGATGAAGAAGATTGGCAAAATTCTTCAACTTCACTTAGAAAATCAGAAAACTCTTCATTAACAAATATTTTTTTACAGTCCTAACATGTTCCAGGCACCTTTCTAAGTGCTGAGGGATACACCTGGTTGCTCTGGATATTTGAGTTATTTAAAAACAAAAAGAAAAGTCAGACAAAACCCAAACCCTCATGGAGTCTCTGTCTTCTCAGAGGTTAAGGAGAAGAGTAAGTGGTACAGAGAGAAGTAATAAAAGTCTGCCTCATATGTAAGTAAGCTCTATGGTATACCCAAAGACATAAGAGAAAGGAGGAAATACTACGACTTGCTTAGGGAGATAAAGGAACGTCAGGGGCAAGGTCAGTCTGCAAAAATTAATATAAAAAGAATAAAAGGAGATTCACTGAACATGGCTCATACTTATAGTTTTCTATGGAGAGAAGGGGAAAAGCCATGAAGATATCTCCTGCAGAAGAATTCCTGGCAGAAGACCAACCAGTGCAAAGGACCTGAACCCAGAACATATTTCATGTACTCAAGTAAAGATGCAAGATTGCTGGAGTGATATGAATCAAGAGGAGAACCCCAGAAAGAAATGCCTTCAAAAGAACAAGAAACAATGCTCTCAGCCTAAAATTCTATAACCTGTTGATATTCAAAAGAGAAAAAAATTAAGACGTATTTAAAAATGCCATTTGCCCCTCAATCTTTGTAGGGAAGATACAAAAATATGGCCATAAAGAGCTCCACAGGAGTGTTCTTAAAAACACACACACAACTAAAAACAGCAACAAAAATAATAAAACTTCCAAATATTATGAGCATTTAAGGGAAGTGAACAACTCTGTCAAAGACTGTGGTTTAGAAGTAGGTAGGTGTAATTAGGGATATGTTTAGAAGTAGGAAAATGTATACAAACAAGGAAGACTTTTTAAAAACAAGGGAATTATTTTCATGTACTTGTTGATTGATTGTATGTCCTCCTCTGAGAAGTGTCTGTTCAGGTCCTTGGCCCATTTGTTGATTGGGTTATTTGTTATCTTATTGTCTAATTTTTTGAGTTCTTTGTATACTCTGGATATTAGGGCTCTATCTGAAGTGTGAGGAGTAAAGATTTGTTCCCAGAATGTAGGCTCCCTATTTACCTCTCTTATTATTTCTTTTGCTGAGAAAAAACTTTTTAGTTTGAGTAAGTCCCATTTGTTGATTCTAGTTATTAACTCTTGTGCTATGGGTGTCCTATTGAGGAATTTGGAGCCCGACCCCACAGTATGTAGATCGTAGCCAACTTTTTCTTCTATCAGACGCCGAGTCTCTGATTTGATATCAAGCTCCTTGATCCATTTTGAGTTAACTTTTGTGCATGGTGAGAGAAAGGGATTCAGTTTCATTTTGTTGCATATGGATTTCCAGTTTTCCCAGCACCATTTGTTGAAGATGCTATCCTTCCTCCATTGCATGCTTTTAGCCCCTTTATCAAATATAAGATAGTTGTAGTTTTGTGGATTGGTTTCTGTGTCCTCTATTCTGTACCATTGGTCCACCCGCCTGTTTTGGTACCAGTACCATGCTGTTTTTGTTACTATTGCTCTGTAGTATAGTTTGAAGTCTGGTATCGCTATACCGCCTGATTCACACTTCCTGCTTAGCATTGATTTTGCTATTCTGGGTCTTTTATTTTTCCATATGAATTTCATGATTGCTTTCTCTATTTCTACAAGAAATGCCGTTGGGATTTTGATTGGCATTGCATTAAACCTATAGAGAACTTTTGGTAATATCGCCATTTTGATGATGTTAGTTCTGCCTATCCATGAACAGGGTATATTTTTCCATCTTTTAAGATCTTTTTCTATTTCTCTCTTTAGGATTCTATAGTTTTCATTGTATAAGTCTTTCACCTCTTTTGTTAGGTTGATTCCCAAGTATTTTATTTTTTTTTGAGGATATTGTGAATGGAGTGGTTGTCCTCATTTCCATTTCAGAGGATTTGTTGCTGATATACAGGAATGCCTTTGATTTATGCGTGTTGATTTTATATCCTGCCACTTTGCTGAATTCATTTATTAGCTCTAATAGTTTCTTTGTAGACCCTTTTGGGTCTACTAGGTATAGAATCATGTCTCACCATCTCTAGCAGTCAGAGAAATGCAAATCAAAACCACCCTAATATACCATCTCACTCCAGTAAGATTGGCAGCCATTATGAAGTCAAACAACAACAAGTGCTGGCGAGGATGTGGGGAAAAGGGTACACTTGTACATTGCTGGTGGGACTGCAAATTGGTGCAGCCAATTTGGAAAGCAGAATGGAGATTTCTTGGAAAGCTGGGAATGGAACCACCATTTGACCCAGCTATTCCCCTTCTTGGTCTATTCCCTAAAGACCTAAAAAGAGCATGCTACAGGGACACTGCTACATCGATGTTCATAGCAGCACAATTCACAATAGCAAGACTGTGGAACCAACCTAGATGCCCTTCAATAGAGGAATGGATAAAAAAAAATGTGGCATTTATACACAATGGAGTATTACTCTGCATTAAAAAAATGATAAAATCATAGAATTTGCAGGGAAATGGATGGCATTAGAGCAGATTATGCTAAGTGAAGCTAGCCAATCCCTAAAAAAACAAATGCCAAATGTCTTCTTTGATATAAGGAGAGTAACTAAGAACAGAGTAGGGACGAAGAGCATGAGAAGAAGATTAACATTAAACAGGGATGAGAGGTGGGAGGGAAAGGGAGAGAGAGAAGGGAAATTGCATGGAAATGGAAGGAGACCCTCAGGGTTATACAAAATTACATACAAGAGGAAGTGAGGGGAAAGGGAAAAATAATACAAGGGGGAGAAATGAATGACAGTAGAGGGGGTAGAGAGAGAAGAGGAGAGGAGAGGGGAGGGGGGATAGTAGAGGATAGGAAAGGCAGCAGAATACAACAGACACTAGTATGGCAATATGTAAATCAATGGATGTGTAACTGATGTGATTCTGCAATCTGTATACGGGGTAAAAATGGGAGTTCATAACCCACTTGAATCAAAGTGTGAAATATGATATATCAAGAACTATGTAATGTTTTGAACAACCAACAATAAAAATTAAAAAAAAAGGGAATTATTAGTGCTAGCAAGAAAGGAAAGGTATGTGCAAATACCACAGAGCTCAGCTGTGATATTTTTATAGTTTTCATAAAACATTTATTTTAAATAGAAATATATTGGAGGATGAAGTGTACAATGTATATGCAGATTAGATGGGAGAACTCAATCTTTGCTTCCATACTAGGAAAGGAATAACATCTAAAATTCAAAACTCAAGTTATACTATTTAAATATATCATCTAAAAATCTGGAGGTACATACTAGAAGAAACAATTAAATTATATCAGTCATGTCTCTCAGAATATAAGAGGGATCAGGAATTGCAAATTTTTGTTTTGATTTTTCCAATATACCATGACCATAACTGCTGTTATTTAGATACATCTAAGCTTCATGAAACACATATACTATCTGATTTGGTTTAGATATTAGGTTGTCTCCAGAAGCTCATGTGTGAGACAATGCAAGAAAGTTCAGAGATTAAATGAGTGGGTTATGAAAGCCTTAACCCAATCAATGAATTAATCCTCCGATAGTGATTAAATGAGTGGTGACTGTATGCAGGTAGGGTGTGGCTAGAGGAAGTGAGTTATTGGGGTGTGCCTTTGGGTGTATATTTTGTGAGCTAAGGTTGGCCTCTCTCTGCTTCTTGGCAGCCATACCCTGACCTGCTTTCCTCCACCACTCTCTTCCACTGTGATGTTCTGCCTTACCTTGAGTCCCAAAGAATGGTGCCACCTATCTATGGACTGAAATCTCTTCAACCATAAGCCCCCAAATAAACTTTCCTTTTTAAAGTTGTTTTTGTCAGATCTTTGGTGACAGAGATGAAAAAGCTGACTAAAACAATGTCCTTTAAAATAGAACTTACCAGGGAAAGAGGCAGGTGATGATTAAACCAGAAAACATCAATATTAGCTGTTATTTTCAAATCATGAAGCCTATCACAAGGATGATGATGAGGGTGAAAGTGCAGAATGAAAACAAATAGCATAACAATTAGTTGAAATTGCCACAACCACAAATTACTAATCATAACCAGATCCCTCTGAAGGGAAGAGGAGGGATGAGATTGTAGGGCTTTGACTACACATGTAACATATTATTTCTTAATAATATATTAAACACCATGGGTATCCTGGAGCCTATTTTTTTGTTCTTCTGCCTGTAAAATGAATGTACAAAAGGACAAAAATATGTTAAAATATAAATGGCAGTTTTAAGAATTTTGCTTTAAGAAACCCGAGACTTTAGTATCATCATTTGGAAATCAAAGAAAAATATGCCACAGAGTAAGAATACCAATTGCTGAAAAATTAATGTCAAATACATGAATAATTGTAATGATTAAAAAACATTGCTTTGATAAACATACTTTTTAATAACAAATAAGTAATTTTTAAAATCTGCCATGAAACAAGTTGAAGTCCTTATTTAAAAACATGAGAAAATAACCAAGACAAAAAGTCCCCAAAGCATATTTCTGAATTCTACTAATAATTATGTAACAAGAAAAAATGACAGTAAATTTTGGGAAGAATATTGTTTTAGTCAGATTTTTCACTGCTGAAACTGAAGGACAAACCAGCACAATTGTAGAGGAGGAAAGTTTACTTAGGGCTAAGGTTTCAGAGGTTTCAGTCCATATACAGCCAGCTCATGGCAGAAAAGTATTGCTTAGGGAAGATTCTCACATGGTGATCAAAAAGCAGTGAGAGAGTGTCTCTACTCTCCAGATATAAAATATGTACCCCAAAGCCATGCCCATAATGAGCCAGCTCCTCTAGCTACACCTCACCTGTCTCTAGTTACCACCCAGTTAATCCCATCAAGGAGCAATTAACTGATTAGGTTAAAGCTGTAACTCAATCATTTCTCCTCCAAATCTTCTTGCATTGTCTCACATGTGAGCTTTTGGGGTACACCGCACATGGATACCATAACAAAGATTCATTGATAAATTAAGTATTTCAAAGACATTTTAAAATTTATCTGATCTTGCCAGATCATCTGGCATATGGGAACAAACTCACATTCAGGTAATAAAAGAAGGTAGATAGGATATTGAAAGGCACAAATAAATAAATGCATAGGTAAAATGGCATACAGATGTTGAAACCAAGTTTTGTAAAAATATATATTTGCTAAACATTACATTATGTGCTAGATGTTAGCAGACACTGCTTTTGCCTGGTAAAATGACTGATTTCTGCCTGTGTGAAGTTTCCAGATTTTGATATTAATATGCAGTATTTTTAATACAGAAAATGAATATATGAAAAATTTTTGAAGTAATACAGGAAAACAGTGATAGGACATAAAGAACCTACTGAGATAAATTATTCTGTGATGGGCTAAGAGGACTTTTAAGTGAAACCTCAAACTGGCAGATGATGAAACTCTTCGTGATTGTTATATACATAGAGAAAAAAACAGTTCAGGGATAAATCTCAAAACAAGAGGCAGAAGATGGGCATGGAGTATTATACATTGGGAACATATGCCAACTATACTTATTGATGGCAAACTAAGAGACTTCAAGGACTAGTCATTACTGAGTGTAAACTACTCTTTAAACACAAAAGGCCTGAACCACTGAGATAGCAAGAGAAGTGAAATTCTGGGCACCAACAAGAAGGGCATTAAAAACAATTATTGTGTATTGTTTATAGTTTAAAACTTTTCTTCTGTATTGTTTCCAAAACAAACAAAAAATGTGCCCCTCATACATCTATAGTAAGCACACGTTTGAGAAGATCTGATGGCAGTCCAAAGCAAGGTAAAAGTAACTACGCAATCAGCAGTCACTATAGAATAGACTCTCAAACATAAATATGGTTGTATTTCAGTATCAACAATAGGATTAAATTCCATTACACCCTGCCTCCCCCACTCCATAGGGTACTGAAGTCTGTAGATGCTCAAATCCTTTATATAAAGTGGCATTATATTTGCCTATAACCTCTATGTACGTAATTCTCCCTTATATTTTAAATCATCTCTATATTACTTATAATACCTAATACAATGTAAATGTAAATGCTGTGCAAATAGCTATTATATTGTATTGTTCCGGTCTGATGATAAGAGAAGCTGTACATGTTCAGTACGTGTGTGGGTTTTTTATTCACATATTTTTGATCTGCAAAAATCAGACCTGTTGATGCTAAAGGCATCAATGGGGAAGCCAGTAATATTTTAGCCTAGAAAATTTTAAGAAAACAATAGGAAACTATGCCTTTGAAACCTATAGAATAATGTAAATATTGAAAACACTGAAAGTATATGAAACCCTGACTAAACTACACCAAAAAAATCCCATAAGGCATTCAGTAAGTAAATGTAATACAAAAAAGGAATTTCAAATATTAACATCACAAGGGTTACTGGTTTATAAATTGTCAGTGACTAAAAGTAAAAATAAAAATAACCTAAAGAACAGTACTGGTATCTAAATATATCCAAATATCTTAGTATCTAACCAGCAATTAGCCTGATTCCTTGCACATAATAAATATTCATAAAAATAGCCAATATTTTGGAATAAATTGGAAAAAAATATTCCTAATATTCCTAACTTGATAATATTGAGTTGAGGAAGACAAATCATTTCTTTCCCTGGTAGATCTCTTGGTGTCAAAATCAAAAGCTTGAGGAATTGGGGTTCTCAAAATATCATCATGTTCTTAATGAACCAAATAGAATAGAATGTGAGAATAACATTTAATTTATGGATGAATTTTATTGCTTGAGATTTCCATGCAGTGTGTCTCATGGAGCATTTTATTGTGGATTTCTCTTCACACAAGGTCAGTCACATATAAAATCCAACCATACCTTTACTCAATTTTAGTATTCTTTTTTAAATTTACCTTATGTGTGACCTCTTGCAACAATATTACCTGAGAACTGAACATGAATTTGTACAACATGACAAATAAAACGAAAGCAATATATGATAATGATTAGCACAGGCAGCAGTGTGTCATTATAAACAGAGAACTACAGTAAAAACCTAGGTGAAAAGATTACCAGACACACATATTTTTTAGTCTAACATTGTACAAAATACCATTAACTTTGTTTTGTGTTTATTACATACTAATACTCTTTATTTTCTTTCACTAATTAGATGATTATTGATCTATCTAACCAATTTCATTAACATAGAGCAACACATAGTAAGGCTTATAAAATATCCAACTGTTTCAACTTCACTCTTGGATTCATAACAAGTGTCCAAAACATACTACCATTCTACAAATAGAATAAGTATGGAAAGCTGAATTATCTCAGAAATTCTCAAACTTTTTTTTTTAAATTTCCCTAAGGCAGAGAAGAATAAATAGATACATCCTGGGGTCTAGTGGCATAGCTACAACTTCTTTTTTTGCCACAACTGACATTTCCTTGAAGAGTCAGACTAGATATTTTAAAAATTCAAATATATTTTATTCTTTTGCCTGATAAATTTTATTTTTAACATTAATTAAAATATTATTTAAAATTTCCCTTGAGTAAAATTGATGGCATAAGAAAATCTGCCATATTCATGCTGCGATTTTATAAAGTCCATGGCATATCACTTTGTACCTTTAATGGTAAGCGTTTTCCACACTGAGAATTGTGTAAATTTTTCATATAAAAAGGGTAAGAAATGTATGCTACTACAAGAAATTATTGTCTCATATGAATTCATATGTTTGGGTCAACTGAGTCTATTTTTTTTCTTATTGTTAATTTTTTTTTTTTTGCTGAATTTCTTTGCACTCATTATTCTCTCTAAAAACACTGATCAATCATCCTGCTTCACTATTTAGCTGTAATTTGATAAAGGCATTTAATATGTTTTCACAATGATTAATCAATGTTTCAATTTAATGCTAAAACTTTTAAATATTCAGTCAGAATGAGCAACTCTATTTTTGCCCTTCAAAAACTAGCAAAGAGAAATAAATACAACAAACAAAAGATAGACTTACTTATTTTAATAAAACCAACAGTAGAAACCCAAATTATATCTAAATGCCCATAACTGGAAGAACAAGGTTGAAACTCTTAAATGTGTTTTTTTTCCCTAGTAACTTTGTTCTATTTTAAAAGTATTCACATTTGGTGTGCTTCCACATACTTCTATTTTAGATGAAGGAAGCTATAGCTAGTTTGTCATCTCTCTGACACACTTGCAGCTGCCATAGAGATTAGTGATTGAAGAAACCATTCTAGGGCCTTTCCACAGATGTCTAAATTCTGGTTCTACCACTTGTTGGTATGTCTGCTTGGAAAAGTTACTTAATTTCTTCTGTGCGTCACTGTCTGTAAAATGGGTACAGTAATAGTACCTATCTCATAGAGTTTGAGAAAAATAATGAATTATATAGAGAGAGTTCAAACATTTACTGATGCACAGTAAATACCATACAAACCTTTGTTTTTATTATCCCACAGATTTTACATAAAATAACAGAAACCCAAAGCCCATTATTACATTTATGTTACACTTATTATTATCATTTATGATTCCAAGGATTGTTGAATTGAACTCTTTCTAAAGACAGAAAAAATGTGTGAAGTTTACATTAATAACTTTATTATTTAGTATTTACTTGTAAAAAATACCTATTATTCTTAATGTTTTCCTTGCCCACACCTATTTTTTGTATAGCCTATGAATTTATTGTTTTTAAAATTTATTTATTTATTTTAATTAGGTATCAGTGACAGCAGAATGCATTTTGAGTGATTGTACACAATTGCAGCAAAATTTTTCATTTCTCTGGCTATACACTATGTAGCATCACACCGTATGTGCAGTTATACAAGTACCTAGGGTAATAATGTTCATCTCATTTCACCGTCTTTCCTGCCACCATGCCCCCTCCCCACCTTTCCCTCCCCTTTGCCCAATCAAAGTTCCTCCATTTTTCTCATGCCCTGCCCCATTATGGATCAGCATCCACTTATAAGAAGGAATATTTGGCCTTTGGTATTTGGGGGATTGGCTTAATTCACTTAGCATGATATTCTCCAAATCCAACCATTTACCTACAAATGCCATAATTTTATTTATTTTAATGCTGAGTAATATTCCATTGTGTATATAAACCACAGTTTCTTTATCCATTCATCTACTGAAGGGCATCTAGTTTGCTTCCACAGTTTAGCTATTGTGAATTGTGCTGCTATAAACATTGATGTGGCTACATTACTGTAGTATGCTGTTTTTAAGTCCTTTGGGTGTAGACCAAGAAGTGGAATAGCTGGGTCAAATGGTGGTATCATTCCAAGTTTTCTAAGGAATCTCCATTCTGCTTTCCTGATTAGTTGCACCAATTTGCAGTCCCACCAGCAGTATGAGTGTGCCCTTTTCCCCCACATTCTTGTCAATATTTATTGTTGTCTGTATTCTTGATAACAGCCATTCTGACTGACACGAGATGAAATTTTAGAGTAGTTTTGATTTGCATTTCTCTAATTATTAGAGATGTTGAACATTTTTTCATGTATTTGTTGATCATATGTTTATCTTCTTCCGAGAAGTGCCTGTTCAGCTCCTTAGCCCATTTATTGATTGGGTGTTTTTGTTTTTTGTTTTTGGTGTCAAGTTTTTTGTGTTCTTTATATATCCTGGAGATTAGTGTGCTATCTGATGTGTGTGTGGAAAAAATTTGCTCCCCAAATGTAAGCTCTCTCTTTACCTCATTGTTTCTTTTGCTGAGAAGAGCTTTTTTATTTGAGTCCATCCCATTTATTAATTTCTTGATGGTATTTCTTGTGCTTTAGGAGTCTTGTTAAGAAATCTGGGGCCCACACTTGTGTCTCTTTGTTGTTGTTGTTTGTTTGTTTGGCTCATCAATCATGTTCTCCTGCTGACAAACTGAAGAACATCAAAGGATTGTTTTAAAAAATCTTAAGTAGATTTCTTTCTATGATTTTGCAATGTTTTCACTCAAATATATTACATCTGGCTACGTACTTAAGCACAATAGAGTTTTCCTGTGGTATAGATTTACTCCATATGACAGGTCAGCATCATGAATAAAATTTAAATCAAGGAGCTGGTAATGTAAAAGTGCCAACACACCATGCCTGCATAAAAACAACCATGTGTTTAAGAAATGTTAAATAAAATCAAATATGATGACTCTTAGCAATCTTCTGCTGATACAGATATTTCTTTAAAAGAAGCATAAAATGCCAAACCTTCTTTCAATAAGATGCAAAGGATTTCCAGAGCTTGCAAATTCTTCCTGACATAATAGAGTATGGAAAACAAATTCTAATTTAAATATTCATGCCTTAACTTTATTTAATGGCATGCTACTGTGACTGTAGGTATTATATTTTAATGCTCCATGATGTTTCTTCCTGTTTTATAACAGCTAAAATGATAGTCATCTTCAAGAGGAATATTAGAAGGCATCATTATGAACTTCACATTTTCTTTTTTGAGAGATGTGCTCTAATAATAACAGCACACTGCCTCTTAAAGTAAACATTTTCTTTAATATGCATGGCTACATCCTTTTAAAATTGATAAATAACCCACTGGTCAAGGAGACAGACTTCGGGACTCAAGTCTACCTTCAAACAATCAGGATCCAACATCCATGCAGAATTAAAGCAAAAGAGATGAAATGAACTTGAACACAACAACAACAAAATCTGCAGGATATAATTTGTTCATTGAACTTTCTGAAGATAAAAAAAAAATCAGCTGGGATTCAACATTTAAAGAATACTGCTGAAAAATATATCTAGAATAATGCAAATATACTTTGTAAGTTTGTCATTTTGACTACATGGATCTGAGAAATGAGCTCCTTTCAGAATTGCTGTTAATATAAGGAAAATCTTCCATCTACTTCATACAGCACAAACAACATTGCACTTTTGTCAATTTAGAAGAGAAACAAAAGAAACTATTCAACAAGATTATCACAGTATATTGGTAAGATAATATCAAACTCATCTTTTTCTTCTCCTTGCCTTGCACATTAATACCACACATGCCTACACACACACACACAAAGAACACACAGACTCCAGATACAGGTTTTGATTTTGTATTTTGACAATGTGCATGTCTGGAGGATGTCAAGTGGTTCACACAGGCTGTCAATTATGTTAGAATCCATGAGACATTAAAAAATTCAGGGCATCCTACTATTTTATATAAACTATATTCTTCTTCCTTAAAGATTCTATTGATGGAATCTCCTATAGGTAAAAGTCTGTTTCTTTAAAAGAAGCATTAGAGAGCCTTCTTTATTGCTTTTACCTAAAATTGATTTTTCACACAAAATTTAAGCAACAAGCCAGGAAGCAGTTTCGATTGAAAAGAACTTCATGTGGAGGCAGGAAATCATCAAGAAAAGAATGGATCCAACCCCAGTTGTCATTTCCTACCTGTGGAATATACATCAGCCACAGTGTAACCCCTTTAAACTTCAGGAAATATGACCCAAGCTGGCCAAGATACCCTGTCCCTTGTGGGCATGTGACCAATGCAAAGCCGTCAAAGATTAAAGGGGACTTTAGGAATAGGAGGTTTTTCTCCTTCTGAGATTTAAAGTGCCAAGGACTGCCTAAATCTTGTAGCTACTGATGGCTGTCTACTAATGGCACCTGTAAAGAAAGACCTAATAAAAATAAAGGCAAAAAAAGAGGAAAAATGAGAGGGAATGGGAAAGAGTACTGATGATGTGATTCAACCACTGGTCAATGGACAGCTAAATCAGCTCTTCCATGAACAGATTAATAGAGGAGTCCCTGGAACTAAACTTGCGCTTTTATCACTTGCAACTGAAGACTAACTAGAAAAACAATCCAAGCTGAGCACCATGGCACATTCCTGTAATCCCAGTGATTTGAGAGGCCAAGGCAGGAGGATAGTTCAAGCCAGCCTCAGAAACTTAGAGAAGCCCTAAACAAATTAGCAAGACCCTGTCTCAAAACGAAATATAAAAAATGGACTGGGGATGTGGCCCTGGGGTTAAGCACCCCTGGGTTAAATCCCCAATACCAATAAAAATCAATCAATCTTCAGCCCTATGTTGTATTTTATTTAGAGACAGGATATCACTGAGTTGCTCTGCACCTCACTTTTGCTGAGGCTGGCTTTGAACTTGTGATCCTCCTGCCTCAGCCTCTGAACCACTGAGATTATAGGCGTGTTCTATCGTGTCTGGCTAAATTGTCAGGATTTTGCATTTTAAAATTCAACACTAGTGAATAGAGATTGCAAATGCCTTGTGAATAATCAAATTTAATTCTGTTAAATTAAATAATATGTATTTGTTATAGTGTCTGTTGTTATCAATAATTGAGATCCTTAAGAGATGAAATTCTATTTTACCATTTTTAGATACCCAGTCTGTGAAGCCATGCCTTATTTATAACAGATTCTCAAAAATTATTTGTGGTTGGTTGTGTATTAATTTCCATTCCTGTTGGCTAACATTCACATTACCAGAAGCACTAGACTATTTCACTGAATTTTTAAGATCTTTTAAAATAGAATATACCATATGAAAGACAAATACTTTTCCATATATTTAAAGAAAGTCTTTTATTTTGATTAAGAAAATGAAGACATTAGTTTTTTTTTTTAAAGAGAGAGGGAGGGAGGGAGGGAGAGAGAGAGAGAGAGAGAGAGAGAGAGAGAGAGAGAGAGAGAGAGAATTTTAATATTTATTTTTTTTAGTTTTCGGTGGACACAACATCTTTGTTTGTATGTGGTGCTGAGGATCGAACTCGGGCCGTACGCATGCCAGGCGAGCGCGCTACCGCTTGAGCCACATCCCCAGCCCAAGACATTAGGTTTTGAAGTGCTTTTTAATTTTGAGGATTGGCATTATTTATAAAATATAATTTTAATGAGGTGAAGTGGCACAGCCCTCTAATCTGAGTGGCTTGGGTGGTCAAGGAAGGAGTATATTGTGTGTGTGCGTGTGTGTGTGTATGTGTGTGTGTGTGTGTTATATGTTATAATTTTATATACATGTTATATACAATATATGATATTTAAAAAAAAAAACAGATAAAAAGGATTAAGAATTTCTTAAATGGCAAAGCCAAATGGATAAATAGTTTTTATGTGTCATGCTAAGTTAAACTGAGTGTCAACAGCTTTGGGACAATAAGTAGCTTTCCCTCTGTAAAGGAAAACTAATGTGGATGACCTGGCATTGAACACACATTGGAATTTATGATCATTTTTGCCTTAGGACAGCATCTCTGTTCAAAATCACTACAGATAACTTTGTAACTCAGACTCCAAGCTGAAGCTCAGTGGATTTACATCCCAGTTTAAAATAACTTTTTTTGTAAGCATAATCAATGAAAATTTTTAAGTTTGGACATTGTGCTGATAGGAGATTTCCCTTAAGGAAGTGACTCCCAGTACAGAAATGAGGATCATTATTCATAAGCAGGGCCAGCTCTCCTCTGGGGACCTCTTTTCAATAAGCACACTCACTGAGCACTGACTTGTGCCAGGCTTTCTACCAGTCACTTACACCTGTTATCACAATTAATTCACTTAACAAGCCCTGCCAGGAACACAAACCTGGTTTGATAGATTAAAAAAAAAAAAAAGAGTTAAAGTCATTTTTACACAAGGTCAAACATCTAGGAAATGGAAAAACTGCAATTCAAATTCGTATCTGCCTTAATTCCAAAACAGGACAGCTTACTGGCTCTGTGACAATGACCATGAGGAAAATTTCACACAGACAAAAGACAAAAAATCCAATCACATCACCATTGAAACAATTTACTCTTAATCTCAAACATTAAGCTAATTTTTAGAGCCTTCCTCTGAATCTATATCCTAGATATTAAAAATTCTGATAAAATTTCAATAGTAGAAATATGGGTCATTGCTGTATGTCCTTCATACTGTGCCATTTAACTGTTTCAGGTAAACTAAACAATAACATCCAATGTTTACTCAGTGCTTATGTGATACCAGGGATTCTGCTAAGAAGCTTACATGTATATATAGTAAAATAAATATAATATTTTACTATGCTCCTAAAGGTAGGCACGATTATTATCCTCAATTTGTAGACAAGAAAACAGAGACATGAGGGGTTATGTAACTTAACTAATGTCACACAACTAAAAAATCAGAGACGGAGGTTCAACCCCAGGCCATGTGGCTTTGGCACCTCACTAAGCCATTTCTGAACAGTGGCTCTTCACATGTCACTGAGATTAACAGTATTTTAAAACTGAAGAGCTTTCTGCAAAAAAAAAAAAAAAGTAAACAAAACATTTATAGGACTCCTAGTACTACTAGAGATTAGATGGAGAAACATTTGATTGTAATAACCAAGTTCTACCTACCTACTTTGCCTGGTTCCTCACCCATCTTACCTACTGCAATTTTGTTTTCTCTTTGCTGACTCCTCTTTGGTGAGTTTCTTCAGAAATGGTGATCCCTGCCAAAGTGCTCACTTTCCCAGAATACTCAGGGCCCTTTCTCCTCTTACCCTGAATGTATGCTTCCTGGAGCTCCAATCCCAGAGCTTTCCCTCTAGCTGCTCTCCCAAGCACCTCTTTCTTTAAGTACCCCATACTCATGAGTGGAAGAAACACATATCATGTTATGTTTTAATTTGTTACTTCATCTGTCTAAAAACTATGTCCCTTGAGGTCAGCAATATTACATCTTGATGCTTTTAGCATCATAGATAATACCTGTGTATTTTAAGTACACAAATTATATTTTACTTAAGTCTTCTGATTTTCTAAATTCTCCTCATAGCATTTATGCATATTTCTTTGGGATCAAGGTATTTTAGCAATAATCAAAACAATAAAGGATCATATTTTCTTTTCTTTCAGTAGTCTAAAATCTTTAAAAACATCAAAAAGGTCTTAAATTTTCTGGTTAAAATTAAAACTGGTTCAAATTTAACACTAGGTGGTAAATGTTAGGCTATCACATAAAGTACAAGCTTCAAAGGATAAAAATATGACTGTTTTAGTGAAAATTAACTATTTTTAATTTGTCTTCAAAATTTTTAAAACTCTAAGAAGGTATGAGACACATAAAGACATATGAAATAAAGACAGAAATAATGACCCCATTTTAAGTCACTAAATACACACACACACACACACTCTCTCTCTCTCTCTCTCTCTCTCATACATACTGGTTGGGTGATTTTCTTTTGTTTCCTTTTAAGTCAATGTATCTAAAGTCACACAATTCAGTTGCAAAGAACATTCTTCATAAACTCATCAGACATTCCCCTTCCTTCCCATCTTTCTTCCTTTTCTTTCTCTCTCCTTTCTTCCCTTCCCTCTCCCCTCCCTTCATGTGTTTCTTCAAAAAATATGTCTTTTCTAATTTCGATACTTGTATCCCCTACCTACGGATTATCTGCCAAATGTTCCTGACACTCACAGAATAATCAATCTTCCCTCCACTACACTGTAAGTAGTGATAGGAGGAGCAACCAGCCTGCCCTAAGAGAAGGGGAGAAAGGTGAACACACTGTAAAGAGTCTTTGTCCCCGGGGAAAAGGAAAGAATGATCTGCAGCTAATATCACAGTGGGAATACAAAGTCCACCTGAGGAAGCCATGCCTGAAGATTAAGTTCTCATTTGAGGTGACAGGGTGTGCTGTAGGTGTTGGGAGATGAGGGGTTGTTGGAGACACTGTGGGCTGTGTGCTTTCTTATTTTTGCTCTAAATAGATAGAAACACAACCAGTACACAATCAGGGATAGCATGACCTGGAAAGTGAATAGCCTTTTTTGGCCTTGACTTCTTCCTCTTTTATAGTGGTATTAAAATAAAATATATCTCCCCTGGTTTGCTCTGAGAATTAGGTGAGATTAATTAATAACTCTTAAAACCATTAAAATATTCATGCCAAATTGATCCCAGATGGAAGGAGGGGAAGTACCAAATATCACATTTCCCTAATTTCCTAGTTTCACACCCATGCTCAGAGGAAGGCGTGTCATTTGAAGGGACTCAAGCACAGTGTGTGCTGTATGTGGTCGGGAGCAGTTTAGAAGTGTTAGTGTATGTCTTGGAATGAGAGTAGATGGATTGGATCAGGTTAAGAAATAAACTGAAGAAATGCATGTTTTAGGAAGATACCTGTAAGTCTATGAACTAGGAAGCCACTAAATCTCTATTCAGGATCAGAACCAAATCTGTGCACATATAGGGAGAAATTATTTTCCCCAGAGTTCCTACCACATATTTAAGTGCAGCAACCTCAGGGTGGCTATCAGATTAGCCACTAATGTCTGCACCAGTCTACAATCAAGTACCTGTTTTGTCTACTTTGCTTGGATTCTTCCAGGAGAAATCAGCTCAGGCCTATGCTCACCCCAGTTTTCCGAATTTCAGCTAATGACCTGGCTTAATTCAAAGACAGAATTTAGGCTACATGCACAGATTCCTTTAATTTCCCGCCTGCTCTTCTCTGTATCTCTTATAGCTATCTCTCACCGTCTCAGAAGAGGTTTTCTTTCTCCTCCTAAAGGCTAATCCAGGCACCTATATTTCAAATCTTAGTCATTACTGCTTCCCTAAAAAATACAGCAGAGCTATTCATTTTCTCCCTTGCATTTTAGCCTCTTGCTCTCTGCAATTGCTTCCTTCTGCCCAGATTATAACAACATCAAAGTGGCTCACTCCACAATATTCTAACCTTCCTCAATCTCATCTCCACCTTTCCCTTTGCAATCAAGTAACACACACACAAAATCATTGTCTCATTTAAAAACTTTCAATTTACTCTCTTCTGTTAAAATAATGTTTCATTCTGGTTATGAAAGTAATACATGCTTAATATATAGAATAAATATTATTTTTTAAAAAAATTATGCATAATCTCATCAGACATAATAATTGTTAAGACCCAAATTACTTCCATCCTTTTTTATATGCTATATTTAGATATACTGAGTGAGAGTAGAATTATAAAGTGGGGATCACACTGAATGTACACATTAACAACATGGCTTTTCCTGCTTAATATGATATGAAAGCAATTTTCAATGTCATTCCATTCCATTCTTTAACTCTTTTCTTATAGAGGAAGACATACAGAATAGCAATTAATTTTCATGAAAAAATTAATCCTCAAGCTTTACTTTAAAAAGGAAACATTGGAAAAGCTATCTGTGATATGACATTTTACTTTCCAGCTAGATGTCAAACAATTTAACACCCAACAAATACAAACTATTAGATTAATATTTAATAGCCATGAATCAGGTAAAATGAAAAATCATCATCTTGTTTATCTTTTTTCCTGCCTTGATAAAGAGTGCGTATGTCTTGACCTTTTCAGTTTATTTGTAGCATTCAGTGAAACACAAACAAGTGTTATCCAGAAAAATCTCAACTTTGAGCAATTTACAACCAGAGAATTAAATGAAGCAATGTTCAAACAGGATGCTGATTTGTTGGTAAAATAAAAAAGAAAAAAAGAAGGAGAAGAAGAATTAGAATTATTTTTAAATTTTTCAAATCTATTATCATAAATCACTTTTCCAAATCACTAAGTGAAGAAAAAACTAAATGTTTGAGTAACTGGTTGTTGTTTGGTGCAATTGTTTTTTCACCATGAAGTATTTGGTTTTCATTGCTGTGTAACAATGCCCCTAAACTTATTCCCTTAAAACATGTGTTTATTATCACACAGTTTTTGTGGACCATGTTAGATGGGTGCTCTACTCAGCACCCACAAGGTGGCAGTGAGCTGTTGTCTCAGCATTGGCTCAGCTTCCTTCCTGGTAATCACGTGGGCTGCTCTCCACTCCTGGGGCCCTTGCTGCTCTTGCCTCAGGTCCCTCCCTGGCTACTTGCTTTTGCAAGGTCAGCAGTAAATGCCCTTTGGATCTTGTGTTGAGAACTCACATGACCAGGTCAGACCCACTCACAATGATCTCCCATTTCATTGACTCAAAGAAAGCCAATTAGGAATCAAAATTATACCTGATTTATATCTTCTACTTTGTCACAAAATGTAACCTATCATGGGAATGACAGTCCATCCTTTTGACAGGTCCCACCCACACTCACTTAGAGGTGATTATACAGGACATGTAATCAAGGGGGTGGGAATCCTGGGAGCCATTTCAGACTCTTCCTATCACACTAAATGCCATACAGATATAACTAAATGTATGTACACGAAGTCTTCCAACATCCAACCAGTCATCTTACCAACGATCAGAACTAAATAGTCACTGAACCTAACTATTTAATTCACACGCCATTATTGAAATTTATAATAATTTTTTTTTTCTTATTTCATGGGAAATGCATAGAGATTTTAGTTTAAGCTACTATAACAACTGCTCTTGGTAAAATGTCTATCTCCAGATATTGGCACCTGGATGTCATGACAGACAGAAGGAGAATGAAATAAGAGCAGCAGCTGTGCTCTGCTCCCTGCGGTATTAGTGTGACAGGGATCAGATGGATTAGCAGGCAAGCTGGTTGGTCAGTCTGACGGCAACTACACTGATTAAAAAGTCCACAACTGAGATACTGGGTGTAACAAATGTATCTTAGTGACACAATTTTTTTCATAGGTGTAGGTTTTCAAAATTCTAACAGATGGTCACCAGAGAAACAAGGCATAATTACATCTACAAAAATGCATTTTAATCAAAACTTCCAGACAAGTGAGGCATAGCTACAAAAAAACTTTGTATTGATATTCCTTCGGATATTTGAAAACAACTGGTAGATTATTTCAGTGCCTGCTCTTATAAGGATAGATATTTGCCATCACAAACGACATGAAGTTATAAACCTTCATTGTCCCATCCACCCCTGATTCCAAAAGTAACCTACTTTCCTGTATCCCTCTGAAGTATGGCATCTAAGGCTAGCTTTTTTTCTTCCAAATATTTGCTTAGCAAACAGAAATGGATCAAGGATATTACCTTTCATATATTAGATGAGCAGCTTGCAAAACTCTGGGATACACAAAAGAAGTTTGAGGAGAATAGATATTTCTGGACCCAAATCCAAAGATTATAATTAAATCACTTAATCTAGTTAGGGACTCTCCATTTTTCACTTTCAATACACTTGGGTTTGTACTCAGATGAAAGATTGGCCACTGTATAAGAAATCTTGTCTGTTGAAATTATAAGACTGTATCGTATCAGGTATATTACTGTAATCTTTGAAGATCTGTTAAAATCTTGATTTTGTCATATATATATTTACCTATATAGTTTGCTGCCATGAATACATTTGGTAAGTTTTCTTTCTAAATCTTATTAATGTTAAAGGCTCTTTCTTCATAAGGTACTTCCTCTCTAAAGGGCCTCATATTTGACCTACATGGTAGGCTCATACAGAGATATTTCTTTTCTTCATCTATGCTGAACAACTGTACTGTGTTGTCCTCTATATTATCCATGAGTAGCATTTGGTGATATCTTTTTTTTTCCAAAATTTTTTAGTTATACATGTACACAAAATCTTTATTTTATTTGTTTATTTTTATGTGGTGCTGAGGATAGAACCCAGTGCCTCACATGTGTGAGGCAAGTGCCCTGCCACTGAGCCACAACTCCAGTCCTGATGATATATTTTTTAATATTATTTCCACTAATTCCTTCTGATAAGCTAGAAAGTAGAAAAATCTTAAGAAAGCTACGTTGTTTCTTGGTCATTTGGAAAAAAAATACATTATGTCCAGGAGGAAATCAATTTAATTTCAAAACAGCAGATATTTTTCAGTATAAGTTTTTGATTACTAAGTACTAAAACATATATGCCTTTAAAAGTAGTTTGTTCTTAAAAATAATATTAGAGAATGTGGAACAGAATAACAATGAGTACTCTTTAGTGTACAAATGGAGAATATATGGGTTGTGTTTCTAACCATTTAGAGCAAAATTAAGAGAGCACACATCCCACAGTCTCTCCAACAACCCCTCATCTCTGATACCTTAGAGTGCACCCTGTCACCCCAAATGAGTTTCCCCAGGCTTAGTTCTAATTAAGGCAGTTACCGATGGAACTGTAATTATTCTTATACTCTGCTATATATAAGTATAAAATACAAGTGATTTTAATATATCATCCAAAATAAGACTACATATGAACAATTATATTAAATCCTGAATTCTGTGCTAAATTTCTTTTTTATTTTACAGAAACATCAATTGAAGAAATACTCCATCCACAGTATGAACTGAAAAAAAAAAAGTTTTATTCTGCATAACAATGGTATTCAGGCATACACACAAAAACTTTTAGAACCCATTTAAAAGAATTACTTTATAGTTTTAAAAATTAAATAAAAAGAATATTAATTTATTTTCATCATTTCTGACTACCGTCCATATTTTTGGCTTTTCTTTTAAAGCTGAACTGAAAGAAAAAAAGTTTTACCTAGTTTCAATGAAAGTTCAATAAACAGTAACTTAAATGACAATAGAAGACTTTTAAATAATATTATACATACACAATTATTTTAAAAGCATTTGAGTGAAAACTTTGATTTATAAAGATTTTCTTTCAAGCTTCTTTTAAAAGAACTCAATAAAAATTGGAATGGGAAAAATCATAGATGAGATGGGTGAATAGCCACAGAAGTTATGGCTATGAACAAAGTGTAATGTCCAAAACAGAACTTGAATAAGTACAGCAGTAAAAATGGAAATCAAGCGAAGGTCATGCTATTTGTGCTCCCATTGTTTGGTTTGCTTTTAATCATATATCTTGGAATTGTTTTCTAGGCTAGTTTTAATGAGATTGTTTTCCGCTGTTCTTTGTAGGTGGAGCATTTTGAACATAGTTAAATTCAGACTGTGTTTTCCAGAGATGCTCTGCTCAAGCAAAGATTAATGGAGGCCAATGCCATTCCCCTTCATCCTCCACCTCTGAACTCCTCAGTGACAGAGGTGTATGTGGGTGATGTGATGACCCCAGCCACATGTCACATTTGAAAAATCACTGTCAGCAGGTAACAACGCACTGGGCACAGAGAATAAACTACCATCTACCACCTGAGAATGTGTTTTATTTAGTGGTGCATCTTGTTAATGAAACTCCTTATCATGTTTCTCACTTACATATTCACCATCTCTGTCATTTTTCTTTTTAGGTCTAAACTCCTCCTTTTTTTAGAGCATGCCATTTATTTTTTTGTTTATGAAACTTTAAAATGATATTTTAAAAATCACTTTGACTCAATGGAAGAGAACCAAATAATTCATTAAAGTCAAATCTTACAGTCAAGGGAAATAAAACTAAGAGAAGGATGTTCAGAATATTCACTAAAGCACAGTTTAATTAATTAAATTTGATTGATTCACTCATTCACTCAACAGACTTCCTCCCTGTCCCAGAACCATTTTTCAGAAGTATTCTAATTCTTCTTCATAGAACAGATATTGAATATGTACTTGACTTTCCAAAGGTCTCAATGATTCTACTTCATTCTATGTCCCTCCATTTTCCTAGCACCTAATTTTATGTGGCTGGTAACTAGCAAACATTCAGTCAATGTTTGCTGACAGCTGAAAATAAATTCATTTAGTCTAAATCACTCTTTCTTTCCAAAGGTGGAAAACCTTTGGAAATCCTTTGGAAATCCAAAGGTTTTCCACCTACTTGCTCCACTCCATCAAGCAGTATTTTCCACTACTGCTCAAAAAAAAAAACCTTCCGCTCAAGTAAATTATATCCTAAAATCTTATTCCAGGTCATTGCTCTCGATTTCTTCCTTCATGAACTATATGGTTCTGTACCCCTGTAAACATTACACATATTTTATTCATATTTTAAACAATATCCTGCACATGGAATTTTTCATTCAATGGCTTCCAGGTATATTTCAGGTTATGATGTTCTTTTAGTTTAGCATGGAGGTGAGCAAAATATTTACCACAAAAGTGTGATATGTTCTTTGCTCACTCATAAATGCATTATTCATTTATTTCCTCGATCAATACTCATTCCTTTCAACAATTATTTATTAGGTTTCTACAACGTGCCAGATATTATCAGCACTAAAGTGAGAAAGATGGTAAGGAAAACTAGAGTCCTTGTCCTCTAAAAGCTTACAATATAGAAGAAAGGGACAACAATCAACTCATTCAATAAATTAATAATTATAATCAATGATGAGTGTAAAAGAAAAAAAGCATAGAAAACAACAGGTGCCCCTCATAAGGAGTGTGATTGAGTTGCGGTGGGACAGACAGTCTGAGGAGACCTCCCTAAGGAGGGAACGTCTGAACTTAAGTTTGCTGGATAGAGGTCATCTTTTAAGACAAGAAGGCTCAGAGATAAGGGCTTTTTCAACTTTAAAACAGAGGAGTGATAAACATTTCTTAACGCAGCAGAGAGAGCAGATTGGAGTGGGCAAGAATGGAGAAGAGGCATTTTTTCTAGAAGGGAATGATGGGGGCAGCTCACATAGAGAGGCATGAAAGCAACTCATCTTCTCAGGGAAGAACACATTTTTCAGAGGAGAAAATAATTATTTTATGAGAAGGAGGCATTGGCGAGTGCACTAAGGAAGGGATGAGTAATCCAGTATCTTCTCAGCCTCTTTAATAATTTCCTCCTCACTGACCCTCCTGTTCCTTGCTGCCCTACCTTTTGGACTCTGCTTCCATACTTTTGGCTACCCACCTGTCTCCCATCTTTGGGGTGAGCTTTCTGGACACTAAAATCTTCATTTCTGCCTCTTTCTAAAAAGTCTATGAATTTAATCTTTTATTTACTCATTTGTTTAAACTTTGTACCATCTTATCAGATATTCTTGCTAAATGCAAAATGAGTAGATTAATCGAAAATTTGCAACCTTTATAAAATTCAAAATCGAGTGAAGATAAAGATATGAGAGATTCATATGTATCCAATAAATACACATAGAATGACTACCATGTAGGAAGCACAGGGATACAGAAATTAAAAAAAAAAAAAGAAAATTGGTTTTCTTGTGCTTATCTTTATTTAGGTAAAGGTAACTAGGAACATATCATGAAAGGACTATTATAGGGATAGGAACAAAAACTATAAATATCAGGAGGTTGAAAGATTATCTATTTTCATGTAAAAATCAATATTTTCATTAAGTTTTAACAAATGAGAGGGACCTTGCCAAGTACAATTCTAGGGTAAAGGCTTTCTGGTCTAGATGATGAGTACATATGTGAAGAATTTGAGTGAAAACTGAAAGGAAAAAAAATAGTTTTAGAACCTTTGGTTGTAAAATAATTCTAAACTTATGACAGAATAGAGGATTACTCAGAATATAAGGATAGCAGCAAGAAGATGAATAAAAAGAAGATAGAAAAAGTTCACATGGAAAATATTGAGGTCTAGACTCTGAAGAGGTATTGTGCTATGCAGTGGAGAGAAATGAGTGTGGTCATTCGAGTTTTGGGGGTCAAGTTCCAGTGGCCTTAACTGAGATGAAGACCATCAGTGGGCTTGGGAATCAAAACAATACAATTCTTTCCTTTGTGCTAGCTTCTCTTCTTTTGCTCATGCTTAAGCGTTGGTACTCCCAAAACTTCTCCTTCCTTCCTTGTGGTACACAAGAAATCACAAACTGATGTCTATAAACAATGTAAACCAACGGGGGCCGGGGGGTGGGGACACATGTAGGAGGAAGAATATTTCTAAGAAAGCCATCCTCCAGGGAGTTTGAGTTGTAAACTTTGAAGTCCAATGTCCTGCCCATTCCCCATGTCCATGCAATCCAGGCATAAAATTACTACTTTTCTAGAGGAGCAGATGAGTTTCAAGTGCTCAGGTTTTGAGCTAAATGAGAAAATTCTGTTTGCAAACCAGGTTCTCTATATTCTAACTGGTGTCTAAAATCAGCTCTGGTTACCTCACCAAGAGTATCTTCATCTAAAACACAGGACAATAAAACTTTATTTGTAAGATTGCTGTGAAGGTCAAATGAAAATCCCCATGCAGACAGTGCCTCCCAGTGTCAAGGTCTCATAAAAGATTAGTTCAAAATAATAATAAATGCTTATCATATACTATGGATTATTCTAATTACTTCCTACCTACTGTTTCCTACTGATCAGTCAACTGTCACAACCAGACAGCAAGGTAGATGCTCTTACTAATATTATCACTAGATTCCCTGTTATACAGATAAGGGAACAGAGGCACTAAGAATTTAAGTGAATTATCTAGAGCCATATATCTTGCAAATGGTGCAGTTATAATTAGATCACAGACTGGAAATGCAGTCAGAAATCTTAATATCAGCACAATTATGTGAAAATTAACTAGCACACTCCCAAACAATCAATGGGTCAAAGAAGAAATCAAGGGAAATCAAACATTGACAAAAATAAAAAAGCAGCATACCAAAATGTACAGGATGCAGGAAAAGCAGTTCTAAGAGGGAAGTTTTTAGTGTATGAAACCTTACATTAAGAAAACAATAAAGAGCTCTAACAAAAAAACTAACTTTTTATCTCAAGGAACCAGAAAAAGAAGAACAAAGCTCAAAGCTAGCAAAAGGAAGGAAATAATAAAGATTAGAGCATAAATAAATGTATCACAGCAAAAAAGATAATAGAAAATGTCAATGGAACTAAAAATTTCTTTTTGGAAAAATAAAATTGAAAAAACTTTAAGTTGTAAATTAAAGAAGGGATTTTTGAATCATAAGAGACTATTATGAACTATACTCTGGCAAATTGAATGACTTTAGTAAAGTTTCAGGATAAAAAAAATCAACATAAGAAAACCAGTTGTGCTCCTATACATAGCAATAAACTATCCAAAATAGAATTAAAAAGGCAATCCCATTTTCAATAGCATCAAAAAGAATAAAATACTCAGGAATAATGTTTAACCAAGGAAATTAAAGATGTGTATGCTGAAATCTATAATCTGGGAGAAATTGAAGAAGATACAAATAAATAAAAAGATATCCTGTGTTCAAGACTCAGAAGAATCAATATTGTTTAATATCCATTTTATCAAAATAACCTACAGATTCAATGCCATCATTATAAAAATGTCAATGGCGTTTTTCACAGATACATGAAAAATTTGAAGTGAACTTAAAAAGACTTTGAACAGTCAAAATAATCTTGAAAGAGAAGAACTTGATGGAGACATTACTCTTGCTAATTTCAAACTATATTACAAAGCCCAAGTGATCGAAATAGTATGATAGGGCTGGGGATGTGGCTCAAGTGGTAGTGCACTCGCCTTGCATACATGAGGCACTGGGTTCGATCCTCAGCACCACATAAAAATAAATAAGTGAAATAGTATGATACTCACATGGTGTTAGCAGTTTTCATAATACTGGCAAGAAAAAAAAAAGATACATAGACCAAGTGAACAGAATACAGAGTCTAGAAAAAAAAAACATATGCATATATTATCAACTAACTATTGACAAAGAAGCCAAGAAAACAATGAGGAACAAACAATCTCTTCAATTAATTGCACTGGAAAAACTGAATATCCACATGCAAAATGGCAAAACTGGATCCTTACTCCTTATGCAAAAAATAACTTGAAATTAACTAAAAACTTAAATGGAAGGCCTGAAACCACATAATTCTTACATAAAATATAAGAGCAAAGCTGCTTGACATTGTCCTTGGCAATACTTTTTTTTTTTTTTGATATGACATTGAAAGCACAAGCAACAAAAGCAAAAATAAACAAGTGAGACTACATCAATATAAAAAGCTTTCACAGAAAAGGACATAACCAAACAATGAAAAGGCAAACTCTAAAGTGGGAGAAAATATTTGCAAACTATATATGTGCTAAGGAATATCCAGAATAAGGAACTCATACAATTCAATAACAGAAATAAAAATTTAACAGCAAAACTTCCCTATTTTAAAATAGGCAGAGGACATAAAAATGTGTTTTAAAAAAGCTGTTTTTCCAAAGATAAAGGAATGGCCAACAAAGGTGTCCAAAATCACTAGTCACCAGGGAAATGTAAATTTAAAAATCACAAAATTATCCCACCCTTGCTAGGATGGCTATTATTCAAAAGAAAAAAGATAACAAATGTTGGTAAGGGCACGGAGAAAAGGGAAGACTTCTATGTTGTTGGTGGCAATGTAAATCTTATAGTCACTATACAAAATAGCATCAAATTTTTTAAATAAAAATAGTACTACCATATGACCTTGTAATCTCACTTCTTGGCATATATTCAGAGGAAATGAAATTAGTATATCAAACAGATATCTGCATCCCGATTCCATTGCAGTGTTATTCACAGTGACCAAATATGTAGAAACAGCCTTGGTGTCCATCAAGGGATGAATAAATAAAGGGAAAAATGCATATGTATATATGTATGTATGCACATGATGGATATTATTCAGCCATAGAAAAGAATAAAACCTTGCCATTTTCAACAGTATGGATGAATCTGGAGAACATTATGCTAAATGAAATAAGGCATGCATTAAAAAAAAACTAACACAACAAATGCTGTATGATCTTACTTATATGTTGAATTTATAGAACAGAGAGTACAATGGTCATGGCCAGAGTTTGGATGCATGAGAAAAAGAGAGGATCATGGTCAAAGGGTCCAAATTTTCAGTTATAATACAGAAAATTCTAGAGATCTAACATACAGCTTGATGACCAGTTTAATGATATTATATTGTCCACTTGAAGAAAATAGATCTTGAGTGTCTTCAGTGCATGCATACACACAATGTTAACTTGTGAGGTGATAAATGTGTTAATTAACTGAAGTGTTGTAATCATTTTGCATTGTGCCTGTGTATAAAATAATCATATTGTATATACTGAATCTATACAATTTTTAGTTGTCAATTATACCTCAATAAATCTAGGGGAAAATGCATATCCTAACTTTGGGTTTAAATCCATTCTTTCTCCATCCCACAGCTGTCACTGAAAATTCACTCATGCCTCTATAATGTCCATGTCCCATATTGGTTTCTCATTTTATTAAACCCTTCCCACTCACATGCTACATAGTGCAGTTTAGAATTTATTCACATACTTTGTAATATCTGTATGCCTGGTCTTATGCATTAGTTCTAGAGGCAGGGGTTATATCCCATATTTGGTATTTTCTTTAGGAAGTGCTCAAGCCCTAAAGATCAGTAAGCTCTCAGTAATCACTTGTCAGTGATTCATGCTCAGGCTCTCAGGCCTCAGTACTGGGAGAAACAACAACTGGAGAGATCTGCATAAGGCCCAGTCACTTCTAGGGAATATTTTTAATTGACATAAGTGCAGTCAGTGACAGAGAGTTCCACTCATGAGGATATCATTCCAGGGCCTACCACCAAACAGGCAAAGCCCTTACAATGTGTGATGAAAAATGATCCAGACTTATTCTTTTGTCTACTGCTGTTAAGATTACTTTATAGTAAGAAATAGATCCAGGTGTGGTGGTAAACACCTGGAAGCCCAGCTATTTGAGAGGCTGAGGCAGGAGGATCACAAGTTCCTAGTCACTTTGACTCTGTCCCCCATTTTTTTTTAATAAAAGGGCTAGGAATGTAACTAAGTGGTAGCTCACTTGCCTAGTATGTGTGAGACCCTAGGTTCAATCCTCGGCTCCACAAAAAAGAAAAAAGAAAGAAAGAGACAGAGAAAAAGAAAGAGAGAGAGAAAGGACGGAAGGGAGGAAGGAAGGAAAAAAGGAAGGAAGACAGACATATATATGTATTAAAATGTCTCATGGTAGCCCATTAATATGGAGAATTTTTATGTATCAAATTAAACATAAATTACAAAGAAAAAGACATGTTTAAGTATTGGTTTTTGTAGAATAAAAAGGTTTTAGGCTTTTCTTTCCTTTTAATCATCAAGATTAGGATGACGTAGAATATTCATTGATTTGAAACTTTTATACTCTCCAGAAAAGAACAGCTGGTGCATTTAAAGAAGTTGGAGGAAAAATATAATGAGTAATTCTTTTTAAAACAAAATTTATCTAAAATTAAAATAGAAACAGATTTTGCAATAACAGATCAAGTGGAAAGTTATAGTTTGAAACTAACAGTTTTCTAATGTAATATTTATTTGTTTAAATTGTTTAAAAATTAAAGTCACTAAGAAACTCTTCAAAGTCAAATATGTCAGATACCAAAGTAAAATTCAAAGTGCAGCTTAATAAAATAATTTAAAAGATTATTTGAAAGAAAATGACTACTATGACATTTACATTTTTTACCTTAAATATGTCATTAGCAGCACCTGCCTCATTATTGTTGCCAATAATCATATGGCTTCTAAAGAGCAAAGCCACAGTTTTAAAGTCAAAGGTACTATTAGTTTCATTCATTCATTAAGCTTTAAGATATATACTCTTCATTATGCAAGAGAATGTGCAACAATATGGAAGTGAAAGAAAACCACTTCCTGCTTCAAAATACCTAAAAATCTACTCAGAATGACCACTGCAAAGAGTGACAAACACTAGAACAATTATTCAGTCTTTTGGGAGCTGAGATGATAGAAACATCTCTGGTATCTTTCATACAAGGGTCCAGAAAAAAAAATGTCATGGAGATACTGTCATTTGATTTGTTCATTAAAAATAAATAGTAATTCATCAGAAAGGAGTAGAAGAGAAAGGCCTCTGGCATCATAATGGGAACAGAAAACCAAAAGAAGCAGAAAGTGTCCAGTGTGCATAGATATGAAAAGGGAGTTGACATACACACTGTGATTCCCTTGAAGGCAAGTGAATCTAAGGGATAAATATTAAAATATATTAATATGTATAATTAAGCTTATATTTAAGGAGTGTTAATATGGTAATGATATAGAATAATTGGAAGGGTAACAGACTTTGGAGAAATCAGTTAAGGGACTATATTAATCAGGGCAAGCTAGAATGCTATGTGACTGCAAACTCCCAAGTCTCAGATTAAATTAGCAAAGATAACTAACCCTTATTTCATTCTCTTACTCCATGTGTCTTTTGTGTCCATGTTGGGGGCACAGATATCTTTCTTTTCTCAATCTTCCATCTGGAAAATTATTTCTCTGTTTAGCATGGTGACTTGGCAGTGACTTTTAAAGGGCTAAGAATAACACATGTTTCTTATGCTCACATTTCATTGGTTGTGGCTAACTTCAGGGGTTGGGCACATGCAATTCTGCTGTGTGCCCAGAAGAAGAACTGGAAATATCCAGTTGCACCAGCTACTACCTCAAAAGGTGATTGTCATTGGTCAGATTAAAGATGAGGGTATAAGCAGTTAGGAATGGAAAGAAATAGCAAAGTATGAGAAATATTCGGAAAATAGAATCAAGTCCTTCCTGAACAATATAATATGGGAGAAAAGACAGGGATCTAGCATGTATCCAGGGGCTTATGTCTGAAAGACTTGTGGTACCCTTAGCAAAAAAAGTAGAAATAAGAGGAGAAAGAGTTAATGCAGTGCCAGAAGTCTGTGGACAAAATCAGATACTTCAAAAAAGAATGCTCAGCTGGTAACTTGATGTTGAAAATCAGTAGGAGATGGAGCTCAAGAAGAGATCAACAATGGAAATAAAGATCTTGGATTATTGACATAGAACTAGTGCTTAAATCTCTGTAAAATTATTAACATTAGATGGTCTTACCACATTCTTAAGCCAATAGAAGTTGATATTATTTTACTTGTTTCATGTTTATGAAGAAGAAATAAACTAATGATAAATATAATGTGGATAAGAATTTGGAAAGTTTTTCAGAAAAACAGAGCACTATAATTCTAAGGATTGAAATTGTTGATAGATGTGGGTTTTGAATACATCAAGAGTCTTGTTAGTATAGTCTTAGAACTTTCATATCTTACTTCCCCAAGGTCACCACACAAATACAAGGGAAGTCTGCTGATCTCCTCTGGGGTAATTAGAAAGCACATACTTAATGACAATCCCCTGAAATGTGTTAAAACAGTTCTGTGAATTTTTTTTAAGAGCTTTTCTTTCCTCTTGCCTTGGCTTGTACAAACATGAACTTTTAATAAAGAACTAATGAGGAAAATCTTTTATGAAGATTTTCAAGTAAATTTCCTAAGAAAAGATTTCACCTCACAGAAACATTTTCACCATATACACAGGTAAATTGGAAGCAAATCATTACTCACTCAACACACACTCAATTATTCCCAAATATATAACATGAAAAAGTCTGGGGAGCATTTCTCAAGTTATGACCATCTGTTAGTACATCTTGAAATCAATTTAGTAGGTCAAAACAAATATTAAGAAAAAATGTAGGGTAGAAATATTGGAGTACACTAAACATAATAACTCCAAGTATTTCTTCAAGAAAATTCATGACATTTTCATATTTGTGTGAAAAAATGGTCACAGTTTAAATGCACATTTTTAAAAAGGGTTCGAAGAACGGTTTTAAGGCCACTGTTCTAGAAAAGGGAGGCAAGAGGATGGAAATTGGTGTCCTGACGAGGGAATGCTTGAGCCATTTCATTAAAGACAAATACCACTTAGGGATCCCATTTCACATTCACTTAAGCAGCCACACATTAGCAACATCCACCAGATCTTCGTATTCTGTAAGGGTTTAAATACACTTTGTTCCAGAGCCTCTGGGAATTTATCAGATTAGAACAGGTCATTAGGGTTGAGCACACATGATTCAATCCCAGTGGCTTTAAGAGGAGAGAGAAAGAGAAAGACCACACAGGAATATACATGGGCTCCCACATCGATGTGAGGCAGCAAAGGCAGGCTCTCATTAGATCCGGGGACATGCTGTTTGGACTTCCAGAGTCCAAAACCATAAGCCAAAGTAAACCTCTTCTGCTTCAAAAGTAGTCTGTGTCAGGTATTCCATTGTAGTTATGTAAAGCTGACTAATACATGTCCTGCTGCTCTCAACTTCACCATTTTGCACTTGGTTGATGATTTATGCCCTAAACTATACCTTAGAGGATGAATGTATTCAAACTGTATGTCAACCTTAATCAGATTCATGATATACCTACTTAATTCTCTATTTCATCTTTGTTAACTAAGCTAAAGTGCACTGGAATTTGCTTCACAGTCTTACCAATAATATTACAATGTTATATCTGATGGATACTAAAACACCTTTTCTACTCTGAGCTTTAGCACTACAGTATATATTTCTAAATGACTATGTGGTCTTTATCTATTTCAAAAGTGGAGAGGAGCTCAGAAGAAAGACTGGGTTTCTTGAATTTATCATAGCAAAAGCATTACCAATATTTAAAAGGCACATAAATGTTCAAAATATGGTCTATACTATCATTTATTAAACAGACAAAATTAGTAACAAATAATGGCTAGATACTAAGTATCTTAACAGTTAGTTTGGATTTCTCTATGTTGAATAAATAATCATGAAGGTTTGAGCTGTTAGTAGTATAGCAGTCTATTAATCTTAAGAGTCTTGAGATCCCACTGTCTTTAAAGATAGTAGAATTAATCTGACATAACTTTGCTCTGTACATATATGAATATACGACAATAAATCTCACCATCATGTACATCCACAAGACTGAGATCCTAATGAGAATAAGATGTATTCCATGTTTGCATATATCAAAATAGATCTACTTCATGTATAACTAAAAAGAACCAATAAAAAAAGAGAGTCTTGAGATTTTCTTCCCAATTTTTCATCTTGGATCCACCCTAAATATTGAGTACAATACAGATTATTATTGAAGAAGAAGAAATCTCTGAATGACCTCTTTGGGTTATAAATTTGTGTTGTGATCCTAAAAACTGTAAATCGCTCATATCAAAAAAGAAGCCTGAGAGCTAATATTTGTACTTGAACTACTATTCATACCACTACCAAAGAGCTTTCTTAAAAACTTCAGAGCACACTGAAGGCTAAATAAATTTGAAGAGTTGTAAATGGCTGCAAATTCACATTTGAAGTTTAACAGTCCATATGTCTATAGAGACTATACATTGACAAACATGTGTATACATGCACACATACATGCACACAACCTTTGAGTAGAACCAGGAAATTTTAGGATAAATGGTTAAAAGTACTTAATAGAAATCCTAGATCTGGTGGGTCACAAAAAATTGTGCCAGAATGTCTCATTGGTGGAGAGTATGAGTCGAGTGGAAACAAGACCACAAAGAATGTGGCAGAAAAGGAAACAAAAGACCAAATTCGATTTGGACCCAGAAAGTTTCCCTACTCCATCTGTCATAACAGGACTTGCATGCTGTTGGAGATGCAGATCAAATTGTGTATTAACATCATATCTATTCGAAAAACAAAGTTAACCAGAGAATAAACCCTATATTGTTATATGATAATATAAAAAAATAAAGCCAGTGGTTTTCTCTGATTACAGAATTTTAAGAATGCCTTTTTAAATTATTTTAATTTATGATAAAATACACATAACACAAAAGTTATCATCTTAACCAGTTTTAAGTGTGCAGTTCTGTAGCATGAAATATCTTGACAATGCTGTGTAACTCCCACCATCATCCACCTCTAAAACTCTTCATCTTGAAAACTTTAACTCACATTCCTCCCCCCACTCAGCTCCTGGGAGTCAATAAGCTGACTCTTTGAATCTGACTATTCTAGGTATTTTATGTAAGTGGAATCATATAGTAATCGCCTTTTAGTGACTGGCTTATTTCATCTCACAATGTTCTCAAAATCCATCCACGCTGCAGAATGTGTCAAAATTCTTTTGCTTTTAATGGTTGAGTAATTTTCATATTTTTTCTTGATCTATTTGTCTGTTAATATGTTGAGAGCCACAGCCAGCCGAAGGGGCCCCAGCAAACTTTCAGACTGCCAGCTGATGATTGGCTCACAGCGGCCCTAGCAACTTCTAGCTGATTGGCTCCTCTGCGGTGATGCTCATTGGGCTGTTTCCCCGCCCTTTCAGACTACGGAGCTGCTCATTGGGGGACTTTTTTTGGCTCCTCCCACACGACCCAGCCAATCGGCCTCAAGAGCAGGAGGAGTGGGGGAGGTTGAGAGGCTTGTGGGAAGCCGGTGCTGTTTTGTTTGGCGTATGTGGTTCTAAAAATAAAGTTCCTTTCTTTTGACAAGTGGCTCCTGAATTGTGCCCATATTTTCATATATTTTCTTATCTATTTGTCTGTTAATACTTGGTTGCTTTTGTCTTTTAGCCATTGTAAATAATGCTACTATGAACATGGTTATACAAATATTTCTTCAAGACTCTGCTTTTAATTCCATGGGTACATACCCAGAAGCAGACTTATTGAATCTTATGGTAATTCTGTTTTTAGTTGTTTTCAAGTACTGACATACTGTTTTCCACAATGGCCATCCCATTTTCTGTTTTTGTTTTTTGTTGTTGTTAGTGTTTTTTGTAATGGCACTCATCCATTCAAATTTTATAAAGCTTCATTTTAAGTTTTTATAACAAAAATATATTCACATAATACTTTAGTAAACACTTATATATCAATTATATCTCAAAACTATGCTGTGATATTTAAGTATGTGTAGTCTGTAAATGGCTTGTTGATGTTGTTTGAATAAATGATTCTCTTCTCTAAAAATGATGTCATTATGTAATGACTATTTGCAAATGGGTTGAAGTGAAGCAACAGTAGTTTGTATTGGTGTCAGGCAAAAAAAAAAAAAAGCTCCATCTGTGTGAGACCTAAAATTTCAAGGGGAAGATAAGATGGCACCCTAGACACCTGGGCACTGAGTATTTACAAATATCTTGGAGGGGTGTATACATTTTTCATATATACGACTAAG
This sequence comes from Marmota monax, assembly GCF_021218885.2. Taxonomy (NCBI): domain Eukaryota; kingdom Metazoa; phylum Chordata; class Mammalia; order Rodentia; family Sciuridae; genus Marmota; species Marmota monax. The sequence continues at coordinate 1,362,553 of NW_026691988.1, read as the reverse complement.
AAAGATACTGTGGTAGCATATGATTATAATCCTAGCAAATGGCTCTCATGCTGGCTTTCCCAGGTTCCTTTGAGCAGGTGTGGTGGTACATGTCTGTAATCCCAGAGGCTTGGGAGGCTGAGTAGGAGGATTTCAAGTTCAAAGCCAGCCTCAGCAATTTAATGCAGCCCTAAGCAACTTAGTGGAACCCTATCTCAAAATTTAAAAAAAGGGCTGGGGATTTGGCTCAGTGGTAAAGCATCCCTGGGTTTAATCCCCAGTGCCAAAAAGAAAATTGAACATTAATAATGTTTAAACAGGCATGATTTTGGAAGAAGAATTTTATGTTTCAGTACCTGTGGTGTGCACAACAGCATGTTAATAAAAAGACTTGTGAAATATCTATTTAAGCAATGTGAGAAGACAATTATTGGGATACCAATAAACTACATTAAAAAAGTACCCAGGATACTTGAGAAGACAGTGTGATTTTAACAGATTTGGAAGACTATTTTCTTTTACCATTATGTGTAATTGGAGATAGCAATCCCCACCAACTATGTCCTGTGTGTCCTCCACTCCTTAGCCCTCCTGTAGTTAACATAGGCATATGACTATTTCTAGATAATAAATTCATGTGACTTCCTCACTAAAGCACTGAAGACCTTGAGTGATGGCTCCATTCTCCTCTCTCTGCTGTAGCCAGCATGAGAGCCATTTGCTATGTTGATGACATTACAAGAAGAGAACAGTTGGGACTCTGAGTCACATGTGTACCTGTATTAGACACTGCATGATTGAGAAATAATAAAAGGAATAAAAGAGAAAGTAAAATAAAAGACTGATGACTTTATAAATTGAGACCATGGGCCAAACTTTTAAATAGATAAAGAAAATAACTTACAGTAAACTCTATATACCATTAAACTCCAAAGCACTTGACCAATTTCTGATGTGAACTGATAAAAATTTTTCTCATGCTTATTTTATTTTATTTTTTGCTTATATATATTATCAAACTATAGAAAGTAACAAATGCATGTTACATCTATAATTATTTTTTAAAAGGGGGGCATCAATTTTATACTATATTTGTAAGATGGAAGATGAGATATCATAGGAGGTGATGAGATGCCATGGGAGAGCGGAAAAGCAAAGCCATCTAACAGAGAGACTGAAAGAAAAAGAATAAGCATCAGGTGTGTTGAGGTAGATAAAGGTTAGTAAACACAGATACAAAGGCTGGGGAAGAAAGGACAACACTGGTGCCTCTCTTAAACCCAATCCTTAAAAGTTTCCTTTTCCCTCGTGCCACTCCATCATAGCCAATGTTACCATCTGTACTGTAACTTGCCCAAGTCATTCCCATCATAATGAAAATCAAACATGAAGAATAGCAGGTTTCCAATTTTATTTAAATGTTCAGTTGTAAAAGAAGCTGAGTAGGAAGCCTCTGACTCACCTCTGGCCCTAAATTCCTGATCTGATTTCACAGCCACTGTTGCCCTGACAGCTTCTCAAGTTGTGTATTATCTCCTAGGTTTTCTGTGTCTACACTATTTTCTTTTAACCTCTATTTTATTAATTTACTTTTATGTGGTGCTGAGGATCAAATCCAATGCCTCACACATGCTACACAAGCATTCTTCCACTGAGCCACAACTCCAGCCCCTATCTACACTATTTGAGAAACACCACCCTATAGGTTAAAACCTCAGAGCTCTACACATCAAATTCTACCATAAAATTCAATAATTGAAAAAAAAATAAATTTAAAATTTTTTAAATGCAATAATTGAATGAAGACAATGCAATTATAAAACAAGGAAGACTTGAAATGTTAGTTATCTTACAAAATGTTCAAATGACATACCCAAGTATAAAAGCACTGCATATTCCATTTCACAAGTCACCAATAACTACTTACATAGTCACATATTAGAAGCTCAACAATTCAAATACCAATTATTTTCATTGCTAAAACTGGTATTTGCATTTAGAATCTCTGATTATTACTTTTATTTTGGAGTGCCTGGGAATATGAACCAACATAATTGAAGTTCTTCAAAAATCAGACAAGTACTAGAATTTCTAGTCTTCATTCCAATATCCCAATTAGTCAAATAGACTTTTGGGTCACCCAGTTTCCATGCATCCCACTTTGGCTCATCAAACCAATATGAAAGGTTACCATGAAAAACAATGTTATCACCGTGAAGGATGGGTGGAATCAATGCAGCAGCAAAGAACACCATACAGCAGTTAGATAACCGACAACGTCAACCAACATGTAAACAATCAGGCATCAGGTACAGGCACAACTAAATATTGAATTTCAATCAAAATTATACTTAGATTTTTTTTTTTAGAAAATAGTAACTATTTAATCATATTGTACATCTTACTTCAGAATTAAAAGACAGACAAATTATTTCTCATCATACATACTTGATGGACTTAGGGCCAAATGATAGTTTATTTTCAGTCTCATTTCTGAATTTATTTTTCTCCCACAAAGAACAATTATAGTTTTCACTTCAAACATCCAAACTCATACATGGTTATTATATTGTGGTTTCCGAGGTCCATTTTTAAAATAAAAAATAACTGGTAGACTATCTACTTGCATAAACATCATTCCAAATTGTGATACAATTCTCGTCAGACAATGTGTTTCACACTGTTTAAGCACTGCTCCCATCGAGTGCAGTTATATAAGACTCTGCCAAGTTTACCTGCAGAGAAACACACTTCAATAGTTCTCACCCAGCGTGAAGGCATTTATCATTATTCAAATATAGAAGAAAAGAAAAGGTTCCGATGTTTTTGACATTATAACTGGTTGTGGTAAACTGCTGTTAAGCACTATTCAGTGGGCTGTACTTATCCTACACAATTGGAAGACATCTCTCACGCTGTTCCACAAAACACTAAGAATCAGGAATACTTTGGGTAAAAATTCCTTTCTTGATCTTGCCCTGTGCTCCCATAACTCTTCAAAAGCAACCACAGACTAATCAAAAAAGCCCATTAGCAATTAAAAGAAAATAAATGTGTATTTTAAGAAAAGCAAATTATTTTTCCTTTAGCCCTTTGGTCTTGTTCATGTAAGTGCCTGAGTGAAATATTTACAAAGTATTTTTTTTCTTTATTTTAAAATCGACAGATAAAACCATAGGTATTTATCATGTACAACATGATATTTTGAAATACTTATACATTATATAATACACACACACACACACACACACAGAGGGAGGGAGAGAGACTGAGGCAAAATGTTGACACAAAGGCAAATATATGTGGATGTTCAGCACTTGGTCAAATATTGAATACACAGAAATGGCATTCAGCAAAGGTCCACGTGAAGCCAAAGTATTTCTAATTAGACCAGCTATTCTCCCATCACCACCTTATCTTTTTTTTTATCCAATAGGGTCTAGGTACAAACTGCTTTAATTTGAACTATTAAGAAATAGATCTAGCTAATTGTTTTAAGTGTTCAGACTTCTGCTTAAAGTCAGTAATGAACATTAGGTATGAAAAACATTCTGGGGGAAATAATATTTTTGTTTTTAAAAAAATAAATAAATAAATAAAAATAGCATGAATATGAACATCCTCAATATAAAAACACAATTCAGACATTACCAATCTAAAGCCCATGTAGGTTCAATAATAATGGGCTCTAGAATGGCTTACTCAGGTTCAATTATCAATCTGTTTTAAAGGGTTTTCTATTTTTGTCTTAAGGTTCAAGTGAAAGAATTATGTGATTAGTATATACACTTGGCATTTCTCTTACAAAGTGCTCATAAGACTCTTGCAAACACAGTTGCTCATGAAAGCTACCTTTGTGATCTACCTAAGTGGTAGAACTTTAAATCTAAAGCCTATGAAATAAAACCACAGCAAAGTTTTCCTTTGAAATGAGCATAGCTATTCTAAAATTAGATATGCTGGAGACTGTATTGGGAGGTAGAGGGCACAGAGCTATGATGAACTTGAACAAGTATTACATACACATAGAGGATTACAGACTTAAAGTACACAGGCCAGCACTCAACTTAAGTAGTATTCTTTGTTGCTCACTTTACATTTACATTTTGCTTGCTGATTTCAGCCTTCACAAATACATTTTCTGAAGTGAAAAATCAAATGCACCTAAATACTGTTTAAGTAGAATTTATCTATTGATTTCAAGTATCAAATTAATAAAACATCCCTAACTGTGGCTTTTGGAAGTTACAACAGTAAAACAACAGAAGCAAATCTTTAGCCCTATATAGCTATTTTTAAAATAAACATCTTTCTATTTTTTTAATTACTATTTATGTTGGACATTATTTCTGCTAATAACTTTGTGGAAAAAAAATAAGGAAGTTAGTTTTTCTCTTATAATTTTTCACTTCTTTATCCCCTCAATCCTTTTTTTTTTTTCCTAATTTTTGCCTAGGTCTATCCTTGTACTACAGCAAAGTAAGACATTTGCATTTAATGGCACCCACACATACTTTAAAATGATAGCTGAGATTTTGGCTCTGACATTAAAAAATACATATATATATATATATATATATATATATATGCATATATATATATATATATGCATATATTTATATATGCACACTACATAGCATATGAATTTTCTTTCCCCTTGCACACATATCTCAATTATAAACTCATTTAATTTAGATTAATTGAGATTAATTATATTCTGAGGTAATTTCATTATATAAAATTATGTTTATTCTGGGTATGTTTTTACTATATTTTTTATTGCTAATAAGGACCCTCTAATTTGCTCTGAGAGTTTATACTGATTGCTTTACTACAGAAGTTGTGAATAAACTGGAGACAATACATACAAATCAATTTTTAGAGGTAGAAATATAGCAGCTTTAGCCACTGTGTTGCAATAAGCCACGAGTGTACAATTTTTAAAAAGTAATCTCTAGTTAATAATAAGATGAAATTATTAATGTCGTCTAAACAGTGAACGTAAAGAAATGGCTTAAATTCATATGGATGTTTATCTCAGACAAAGTCATAACAAGTGATCCAGGTAGTGAAACTGGTCTTTTTTTCATAAAAATGTATCATTTAGACAAAAACTACACTAGTCCAATTATCAATAATCAATGACAGGGTAACTCTTTCTTTGGCTAAATTAATTGAATTTGAATAGTTACTGAAAACATGGAATCAAAGTTTAAAGGTTTCCAATGACTTAGAATTGCTCAAGTAGCGATCACCTTTCTCACAGCTTCTGGAATTCATCAAAGCCTGTAAGTGTTCTCTACACTCCATTTCAATGATTGTAGACCCTCACTCTTACCTTTCATAATCTGTTCACTGAAATAAGCCAGACCCAGAAAGACAAGTACTACATATTCTCTCTCCTATGCGGAAGTAAAAAAAAAAAAGAAAAAGTCAAATGTGAAACAGGGATTATTAGAGGTTGGGATAGGGTGGGGTAGGAGGGCGGAGCCAGGGAAACAGCATGCAAGCACTGAATTACTGCTCTGAATCCCATAAATATATAGAATTAATACATGTCAATTTGCAAAAAAAAAGTACATGTATAATGGCATAAATTGATGTGAACATACTTTATATACAGAGATACAAAAAATTGTGTTCTATGTGTGTAATAAGGATTGTAATGCATTCCACTGTTGTTGTGTATTTAAAAAAATAATAAAATCAATAAAAAAAGAATTCATGTCAATCAAAAATAAAATAAAATTAATGTTTATCTTCTCTTTTCTCATCACAAGCTAATCTTTCGCTTTACTAATAATGAAACTAAACTTAAGTTTGTGTTTTTTAATTCTCCATCCTTCCAGTTTCAAATCTGTCTTAACTCACCTGCCTTTCTCATCACCATAGCCACAAAACAAAATTTCATCCCCTTTATCTGCTTTTTTCCTGACCTGCTCATCAAAATTCTTCTCTTCTGTTGGACTCAAATTCCATCTCCTTTGTGATATTGCTCCTATACCTATGAGATGGAAAAATTTTTATTTCTTTAGAATCTAAAAACATTTTAATAACTTTACAAAGTCCTTTCCATATACATCCTGCCTGTATTAATCTCACTATATAAGATACATTTACTTTTTTCTTTACCCATACAATTCTGGAGGAAAAAAAATATTTCTCGCTCATCTTTGTATCTACAATGCAGAATTTTTATTATAGTACGTGTTCAATGCATTTTTGTTTAATGAATAAAATGGAACTTTTCTTCCTCTGTACCATTGCCTTTCCTGTGAGCACAATACATGTAAAACAGTGAAAAAGTGATTAACAGCCTGCTTTAAGTTAAACAAAATGTATTTATTCTGTTTTCTATGCCTCTGCAGCATCTTACAGAAGTTTTAAACTTGCCTGTCCCCTAGAAATCTTCCCACACAGAGTGAGCTTTTCATATTTATTTTTTAATTATCTAAAACAAAGGGAGGAAGTAAAGATATCAAATATGGTACCATCCCTTACCCAGAAAGTTAGCTTAGCAAATATACATGTTTCAGGATAAAAGCAAACAACACTAGACTAAAATCATACCTTTGTTTAAAAAAATTATTTGCTTATTTCTTATAAAATGAAATGTACACTTTCCATGAAACCCATTAATTCCAGTTTTAGATAAATATAAGAAATAAAAACATATGTCCATAAAAAAAGACTTGTATATGATTAGCATATGTCAACTTTATTCATAATAGTTAAAACTTAGAAACAGTCTAAATGTCACCAAGAGTCTGGTAAATTAAAAACTGAAATATGCTCATAAATTTAAAATCTTTTGGCAATTAAGAAGAATAAATATTGACAAGCACAAAAATATGGATGCTTCTATAGACATTAGAATAGACAAAAGAAGGCAGAACAAAAAACAACATAGTTGTTGATGTGCATAAAGGAAATCCTAGGACAGATGAACCAAAATGGGTAAGGGTTTGGAGGTTGTGGGAAGAGAATGCAAAGGGACAGGAAGGCATTCTGGAAAAAAGGAAAATGTTCTATTTCTTGACTGGGGTGCGTGAGTTTGTCAAAAGTTATCTACCTGTATATAGGTGCTGTTTTATTTTATATACATTATATACCAAAAGGTTGTTTTTAAAAAGTGATTTTGCCTTTACATCATACTGGGAACCTCCTTTCCTCAGTTATAGCATCATAACTGTAATAGTCTTACTTCTCAGGGAATCTCAAGAATATTTGAAACAAAAGAAATAAAATGCAGGACACATAATCAGTACTTTGATAGAACACCAGAAAAAAAAAGTTAAAGTTTATGAAAGCTAACAGGAGATCAGAAGTTTAAACTCAACAAAAAAACCTGTTTTCCAAATATGTCTCATTATACACATTTGCATAAATACATGTTATTCAAGTTTTCACCAAAATGCATATCAGAAAACAACAGTGGTTATGACAAATCAGTAATTAGGTTGGGGCCCTAAGTAATAGTTAACAGAAAGGCTGATTTTGAAAATAGAGGGCTGTACAAGACTCAGCAGTTACACAGTAGGAAACAGATCCAGAATATAATGCACAGTATAGAAAGAATTGGAAGTTATTTGGTTTATAGAACTGTGTACCATCATTCAAATGAGTACAGGTCAATCAGTTTTTAAGTGTACAAAATTGACTATTATTTCATTTAGTTTATTTATCCCTTAATCAATTAAAATTTGCATACAAGCCAAAGAAAACCATAAATAGTTTGGAAAAGGGGCATTATGCTCTTAACTCCCACACATACACAAGACTAATCTTAAACAGCTGTCTTTCTTTAACTAAATTAACAATGCTTATTACATCCTGGCTTCCAGATGCAGAACAACATGCTTCATGCTACTATGCCTAGTTTCTGATCTGGCAATCAGGCTAATCAACTCGGCAGGACATTCAGCCTCCTCAAACTTCTATCTTAGGAGACAGAGAGCATGGTGATTCTCTATACCACTTCTTGGTGAAATTGAAGTGCTTATTAAAACTATTATCAAGGGCATTTCCATGCCAAATTTGTTGCTGTAACTTATGAACAAGAATCCCTCAAACCAAGCTAAAAACCTAAGACTGTGGATGGCATGCTGATGAAACAGGAAACTGTCTTTCAAGATGGTTACTAACACTGTGACCCTTTTCCCTCTAGACAGGAAAAAGAAAGCAGAGATGTAGCAATGGTTAAGAATAGAGACAGTCCCAGTAGCTCAGGAGACTGAAATAGGAGGACTGCGAGTTCAAACACAGCCCCAGCAAAAGCAAGGTGCTAAGCAATGCAGTAAGACATTGTCTCTAAATAAAATTACAAAATAGGGCTGGGTATGTGGCTTACTGGTTGAATGCCCCCGAGTTCCATTCCCGGTACCCCCACCCCCCAAAAAAAGAACAGAGATAGTGGGTGATTTGGACCTGGATGAATTTAAAGCTCTCCTCCCATGAAAGTGAATGGAGTAGATGTATCTTCGACTTTGATCCCTGAGGCTCAGATCCTTGAGGAAACGGCGATTCCAGAACTGGTGGCTTTTACATGATTTTAGGGCAATCACCCCTTGGGTCTGTCTATCAGGACTCCTTTGGGCTGAAAAACACTTATCTGCAGCTGCATATCCATCTGTGAGATCCTCTAGGGATGGATGAGAAGTTCTCAGAATCAGGCCTCTTAGAATCAAAGGCCACCAACTTTATTCCACAACCCTTCAGCCCAGATTCTTCCTTTCCCCAACCCCCATGGCAAATCCCAGAAACACATAAGCTAGGAAAACATTGAATTTATCTTAGTTTTATCCAATAGCTGAAAATACACCAAGAAATATTTTTAAATGACTTCAGAAAGAAAAAATAAATAAATAAATAAAAAACACCATTAAATCCAACAATGGAGTTAAACAGAACTCTTCTATATAACAACTATGTAAATCAATGGTAGTTTCTTTAAAACAGAATTGAAATTGCACATAATGCATTTTAATGCAGAATATACAAAGACACTAAGATATGTAATTCTACTAAATGTCAACGATTCTGGAACTCACTTATTGTGGTGTCAGATATAATGAAATTCCTTTTATATAGAAGTAGAATGGAAGTTTAAAACTATGTCAATGGAATGTAATGCACAAAAAACAATTCCAGTAATAGTGAATGTATTATTTGAAAGAAATCTTGAGATGATGATTTCACTCTAAGTCTCCCATAGCCTTCAAATAAACAGAACTCATAGATTTTAACATCAATATTTTATAAAGTGAATTACAATATATTAAATATTCTAGTATATAAAACCATACACAAATCTATCATGGAAGTACAAAATATGTTAATGTAAAATTATAGTGTGCATTCTAATTTGTTTCCAGTCATATTTATGAATAGAATGTAAAAATCAAACAAGTAAACACATGAAGATTAACAATATCTTAAAGAAATAAGATGAAAAGATATTTCTCTGATAATGTGAAAAAACAGCAGTTTTTAACTAAGTTTTAAAATATATTATAGGTTATCGATACATTCAATTTTCAAAAATCCTAATGCTATCATTTTTAAATGATATTATACTGCTGCAATTTTTGTATTGGCTTTCTCCTTCAAAAAAAAAATGCTGCTTTCCATGTTGGAGTGAAGAATATACAGAGAACTAAAATGCACGACCAGCATTTAGGATATGCAGGATTCCATACCTTCTTATTTTTATAAGGACAGTTCATTTTTAGCATTGGCCACCCCCCCCAACTCCACCTATAGGATGTAGTGGTATATACACAAGACTCAAAGGCTTTGTGGAGAAATAGAGAAACGATGGTGAAAAGATAAAGCCCCTTGATGACAAAGGCAACACAAATGTCAATGTGATAGGAATATGGTAGAAAGAGAGATTTTGACTGAGATCATCGGATAGGATTGGCCTTTATCTCCCATGGCAATAATGGTATGTTATATAAACTTACCTAAATTCAGACATTTAATTTATATTGTATACATCAGCTTTGTGTCACTGTAATTAATACATTACACAGTTACTTATGAATTAAGAGGTTTATTTAGGCTTAGGGGTTTGGAGGTGCAAGTTCCAGATCAGGCCAATTCATTGGTATGGACCTCTGGTAACGGTGACACATTGTGGTGGAACCATATTTTAGAGTGAATGCTCACATTTCAAGCAAAGAGAGCAGGGAGCAGGGACAGCCAGGATCTAACAATGCCCACTGAAGGTAAGCAAACTCCTAATGACCTAAGGGCCTCCCATGGGGTACTACCTCTTACTGGTCCACAGCCCTTCCCCATACCACCACTCTGGGGAACAAGGTTTACACAAGCACCTCTCAGGACGTTCATCCAGACATAGCAGGCTCTAACTAAAATAGAAATTTTAAAGTTATACAAAGTAATTCAGACTTGAAAAATATTTAATTTAAAACAAAATTGCAAGTATATTAATAATTCTATAGTTGAATGCAGAGACTCTTCATTATTTGACTCGTATTGCTTTTTCAATCCATTTATTGGCTCTTTATTCATGAATAACACAATTCAAGAGAACAAAAGCTAATGAAGAACACCATTTCTCTATTCCTTTTAAATATTTCCAATTGAAGATGTTGTCATTGCCTAGTGAGTTCATACATCACTAGGTGTTCAATTAGTATTTTAAAAAAGAAGAAAACGCATATACTTTGGAGAAAAATTCTACCTCTATCATACTTTTAACACATAAACATGTTAATCAAGAAATAAAAATAAGAAAAAATAAAATATATAAAAAATAATAAACTTTACACTATGTATTATGATGGCTTGAATTAAAGGGACAGAAGTAATCAGACAAAGGTGGACTTATCAATAAGAACTTGAAGGAAATGAGTTTTTAGCCCCATTTTAAAAGTAGAAGAAGAAAAAGTAGGGTGTTATAAAGATTGTTAAGGAAAGAGGACTGTTTTGGTGGTTTAAATAGTAAGGCATAAATGGGGAATTAATTTTTTGCAAAAAAAAAAGTTAGTGAAAACAGAATATTGAAAAAATAGGGAATTAGGACTTAGTAAGAAGGACTTAGTAAGGAAACTGGCAGGCAGTTTTGACTATTAGCTTCTCTGATGTGTAAAGTACCTGTTAAACTCCCAGTATCATCAATTTTTAGATTTAAACATTTAACTGGAATAATATATTTCATCAGTCCATGATCTTACACCTGTCCTTCTTGTCCTGGAAAATCCGGCTTGGTTTTCTTTTCCATATTGAGTAAATACCTACTTCTGATGGCATCATACATCTAAACTATGTTTATTTTGATACCTATAAGTATGAAATACACTTTTCTTCCTAAACATTAGCTCTTCCTTTCACCCTATTTTATCATCCAGTTTGTCTTGTGAATAACCTAGGTGCCAGAGCCCATACAATGCAAAGAATGCAAAACAGACCTAGGTCCTGCTCACAAAGTTCTTACCCCATCAGAAAAATCTCTCATTTGCTGAAAGCCCATCTCTGTCTTACCTGTTATTAAGGTTGTTTTCTTTAAGGAGAAGAATATAGTGCCATGCTTCTTAAACTACAAATCTCGTTTATTAATTCTAAGTATGTCACCATTTTTATTATTAACACTAAGGAAGAGATCACATCAAAGTTAAATGCCGTTAAACCCTTACTGGAAAGTTTTAAGGGTAAAAAAAAATCTTAAAAAACAAGATAATTGAAAGTAGATCCATTTTCTAAAATATTTTGGTCATTGCTAAGTGGAATGGATAACAATGCCGTGTATCTATATCTACATCTATACTGTGTTTCAGTACTTGTGGAAATTTATAACTTATAAAAAATTTATCCAGACTACAAAGACATTCATTAGGTGAAAAAATATGTAAATATTTTTGAAAGGTTTATACAAAAAGGATGTTTTGTTCATGCAGGTGGGTTTTTTGTTTGTATGCCTTTGTTTTGTGTTGTTTTTTGTATGCCTAACATACATATATCAGACTATCATCTGGAGATAAAAAAAAAAAAAAACAAACAGGAAAAATAAAAGGTAAAAAAACCCTACCATATCATTATAAAACTTACTTAGTTATTAATTTCTGTTAAAGAGCTAAGGCTCTAAAGAGAGGAACTAGTTGATTTACTACCTTTCTAGCTTTCTGTAAGAGCAATAACTCTTGAGGTTTAATCTAAATTAGGAGTAGATTGGTCATCTAACTCATTACATAACTTGAAAATCATAAATGAGAAAGATTCATTACATAGATAAATTCAATTTTTATATAACCCATGGAATTATGTATGAAAGAACGCAAACACAGTCATGTGTTAATTCAAAATATTGACATACTGTGTCTCCTGTGCTCTGGACATGAAGGTCCTTCTACAATAGAGTTGATATTCTGATGGCAGAAGAGACAGACAACAAAATAAAAGATAGATTATTCTAAATAAATATTAAATTTATTTTTAAATCACAGCAGGGAGATGAGTATATAATGGGAACTACTTTAAATTGATACTCAGGAAAGGTCTCTCTAGGAGATGGAATCGTGATACTGAGAAGACAGCCATACAGGGAACTGAGGAAACAATATTCTGGACAGAGGACCCGCAGGTACAAAAGTTCTGAAATGGAAATAAGCATGACATGTTTCAGAAATGAAAAGAAGTCCAAACTGCTCCTGTAATATTATAGAAAAACAGAGAAATAAGAGAAAAATACATGGGGCTCAGTCCCAAATAGCCTTGTAGGCTAAGGAATCTAGACTCTATTCTTCTTGAAATCGGAATGCAATGAAACTTTTAAGGGGAGGTAGATCTAATATGATTACTCTTTTCAGAGCTCACTCTGGTTGTTGCTTAGACAATGGATTGTAAATAGTGAAAATGGAAAACAGGAAGTGCAGCTGGGAGCCTGTTGCAAAAGGGAGAGCCTTGGTCTAGAAAGCAGTAGGGTCCAAAAGATGTGGACGGATATGGAATAAACTTTGATAGTGTGGGTGACAGACACTGGTGATTTGAATGTGGGAGGGGAAGGAAAAACAGAAGTTAATGTTGACATCTAGGTATCTAATTTTATTCAGTGGTGGATGGCGGTACCATTTTCTCAGTTGGGGAAAGCTGAGGGGAGAAGGGTTGAGGTAATATGAAGGACACATGTTCCGTACTTGAAAATATTAGCTTTGAGAGGAGTAGTAGGCAAGAAGACGTCTATTATTTTCAAAACCAGGATAGCAGCAACATACACCAGACTATGACTAACCTCTACTCATTCTAAAACAATTGACAACAAAGCTAATTCCTTGATGGTTAAGTCAAAGTCTGACTTGTCATGCTGAGAACACCATTGAACATGAACATGAAGTCTATCCTTGATGATTTGCCTCTGAACACAAACTGGGCACTTAACTCCTTTAATCTCTATATTATTCTCTAAGAAAGGTATTATTATTATTATTATTATTATTATTATTATTATTATTGGAAACAATGAGGTTCAAAGAAATTATTCAGATTCATTCAGTCAGCAAGATGAGAATCTAGAACTCATACCCCAGAAATCTAATTTCAAAATGGGTGTCTTTAATGCCCACCCCAGCTGAACTTCCAGTGGGGCTCAGTCACAAATAACCTGATAAATTAAGGAAGTATGACTTAGCTGTACTTCTAATACAAAGCCACAAAACTAGGACTATAGCTCTGTTAACCAATAACCAACCAGGTTATTGGTTATAAGATTTCCATTGCAATCCATCAATCTCAAAGGGGAGTAATTGAATGGTACTTTGAAGGGAGTTATAAGCATAAACAACAATATATTTGTAAAAGTTCTATGGAAATAAAACACCACCATCAACCAAGAATATTATTTACAGAAGAGCCTTCCCTCGGAGATGAAGGAAAAATACTTCTGAAGACAAAGTAAAACCAGAATATCCATTATTGTTAAACCAGCCATCTTAAGAATGCTTGAGTATCCTATATCTAAAAGTAAAAGCATGATAACTACCAACATCATGGGGCTGGGGTTGTAGTTCAGTGGTAAAGCACTTGCCTCGAACATGTGAGGCACTGGGTTGGATCCTCAGCACCACATAAAAATAAACAAATAAAATAACTACCAACATCATGAAAACACATTAAAAAGAAAAGTCACTGGTAAAGCAGACATAAAATGAAAAAGAGTCATACTCTGTACAAAAACCACAAGACCACAAACATAAACAGTAAGAGATGTCTATGCCTATAAAGAATGAACAAAACAATCAGAAAACAACAAAATGGCAGGAATAACTTCTAACTCATCAGTAATAACTTTGAATAAAAATGGATTAAATATCCTAATTAAATGATACAAACTGATTGAATAGATGGAAAAAGAAGACCCAATGCACTACTTCAAGAGACTTCACTGGTAAAGATACACACGGACTAAAAATGAAAGGTTGAGAAAAGATCCTCTGTACAAATAGAACCCAAAAGGGAACAGAAAGAAATTCATATCTCAAGAATCAAGATACTTTAAAGTATCAGGATAAGACACTATGAAACTACTAAATAAAAACAGGGAAAATACTTCAACACATTGGGTTAGGGAAATATTTTTTTTTTTATTAGATCAAAAAGCACAGGAAACAAAAGCAAAACAAGATACATGGGTTTATATCAAATTAGGAAGTTTCTTCACAGCAAAGGAAACATTTGACCGAATTAAGAGATAATCTACAGAATAGGAGAAACTATTGACTAACTAGTCATTTGAAAAGGGGTTAACATTCAGAATATATATATATATATATATATATATATATATATATATATATATATATATATATATAAAAGAAACTCAAACAACTCAACAGCAAAATATGAATAATCTGATTAAAAAATGGACAAATAACCTACACAGACACTTCTCAAAAGAAGTTATACAAATGGCCAACAAGTATATCAAATTCATCACTAATGACCAGGGAAACAAATCAAAACCACTATGTGACATCATTTCACTCTAGTTAGAATGGCTATTATCAAAAACAAAAGGAAATCATGAATGGTGAAGAGGATGTGGAGAAAAGGGAACTGAGATATACTGTTGGTGGGAATGCAAATTAGCAGAGCCATTATGAAAAACAGTATGACCATTCCTCAAAAATTGAATATAGAACTAACATATGATCCTGACATTTGCAGCAACATGCATGGAACTGGAGGATGTTATATTAAGTACAGTAAGCCAGGCACAGAAAGATAAATACTGCATGTTTTCATTCACTATCCAGAAGTTTAAAAAAAAAGTCAGTCACATAGATGCAGAGAATATAATAGAGGTCACTGGATGGTAGAAGGCATAGACAGAAGGGAATAGTGAGAGAGGGAAGCTAATGGGTTCCAAAGCACAGTTAAGGTTCTAAGGTTCTATGTCACAAAAAGAAATTATAGCCTACAAAAATCAATTGTGCATTTCAGAATAACTAGATGATAAGAGTTTGATGGTTCCTACACATGGAAGTAACAATATTTGATGAGTTATAAATGCTAACTATACTGATTTGATCTTTACACGCTGTATCTACAAACTGAATTTCATTCCTGTACCTCTGAAATACAAATATTACATGTCAATGAGAAACACTAAAACAAAATTTTAAAAAGATATTTGATTGACAAAGAGATGACATACTCTTTCCTTTTGTTTATTTCCTTAGGCAAAAGTGTTACAAAATTAAAAAAAAAAAAAAAAAAAGAGTCATTTTTGTAGTAGTTCAGTTCCAACTTTGCCCTTGGGCTCACTTTGAACCCTAAGGACTAAGTTAATAAATTCATGTTAAAACTTGCTCACATCAGGGGTGGGGATGTCATGCATGGGCCATGTTTAAAGGCTTGGGTTTGATCTCAGAACTGCAAAAAATAAAAAATAAAAACCTAAATACATTAGGAATAATACTTTTTGGGGAAATATATTTTTTACTCCAAAAAGTGTCTGACAAATTATAATTTTTGATTCTTAGTTAATTGATAGATATTTTCATGGAAATAAAGTAATTGTGTTACAAAAAAAATGATCAATAATTATATTTAAACTTGCAAATGAAAATAAAATCTGGAAAATCTTGTCTCTACCACTGTGAGATTAATAAGTTCTAATATTTAAAGACTTTGCTGATTAGATCAGTGATTATATAAAAATATAATTTTAAAATGTTTTAAAATAAAACTTGTTAATTTCTGGGTGATCTGCATAACTTAGTGGATCAATATGTTCCAAATAATCAGTGAAAGATATTAGAACACATGAATAAAATTCTTTCCAAATGCAAGATAAAGCAGTGAATTTTAATATAACAGTACAAAAATATCACTGACATAGGTTTAGATTTTCTTGGCATCATTCCTAGATATGTTACTGTATAATTCTTTATAAACTTAAACCAAATAAATATATAATAATTTGAATTAAGAGACAAAAATGAGAACCTAGTTCTCTTCTACCAAACTAGACTTTAATTAAGGTATTTAATTAGGTTTTATATATAAAATTATTTTCCATAAAGCTATATAATTTTTGTCAACATGTAATTGTTACATTACTATTATTTTATTAACAAATATTTTTCAAATTTTCCAACTCCAATTTATATTACAATAAAATAGTAAATATAAGCCATATATAAGTTGGTTTCAATTATTTTTAAATGTATAAAGGAATCCTGACTCAAAAAGTTAGAGAATTCCTGAGCTATTATTATTATTTTTATATTTTCACTAAATATTTAAGATTTGTTCTTTATTTGTAGAAAATTAATATGTATTTTTCAGATACCAATTTTGTTTTTCTGTAGTAATGTATATATGCTTTCAAAATATACAATGCTTTGTGTATAATGCTTACTAAACAAATAATTTGCATCATGTTTGAAAACCATGTGCTATATGCTTTTGAAAATATATAACTAAATATATTAAAAGCTACTAGGGGGAAGGAAATCACAGCAAACCTTCAATTCATTCAGTAATGCCTAAGGCCAGCCTTGTCATTTATTATATTATTAAACATTATTATTAATAATGTTCTTTATATGGCATATTTCATTTAGCCCTTCCAGAAATCTCATGAGATAGATTTAACAGTCTATTGCCATTTTTTAGATCAAAAATTGTTTCAGAATCAATGACATATACAATGTTTATAATATATTTTGGGATGGCTGGTGGCAAGACTTTTATTCTAAAGTTCCAATTGCAAATCCATTGATATTTTTCTAATTTATCAGAATAAAAAATTAAACAGTTGAACATTATATATTCAGTATGTTTGAACAACGTTTTTGATGGTAAAGGGTCTATAGAAAGTGTTTTATCTGAATATTCTTGAAAATTCAATATTCCTAATTTTAAAAATCAATTTTCCCTAAATATGTTAGGTGTTGCATGATTTTCCGAGGTAGTTTTTCTTTTTCTTTTTTTTTTTTTTGAAATTTGTCATTATATTCAATACACAGATTAACACCCTAAAAATTGTTGGTATTAAGTAATGTGTTTTAAGAACATTTTTTTCATCTTAGTGGTTATGGAATATCAATATAATTTCTTTATATTGAGAGTTTTCCTATAATCCAATTGGGCTTCCATTGAAGATCACTGAAGACCATCCTAAAATAATATTGTGTGTCAAATATGATAAATTGTCTTCTCTACCCAAGCAGGTGTCAATAAGGACATATGCTTCATAATAACTAACTAAACTTTATGGGACACTATGTGCCACACATTTTTCTAAACTCATTACATATATTAAAGGAAAATTCATTATGTTCATTAAAGGAGTTCTAAAACTAGAGTTTATCAGTGCTTAATAAATGGATGCTTATTAATGAGAGTCTTAAAACATAATTTCAATTATCTCAGTTGAAGTATAAATAGCCAGGAAGAATAGCTAAAATTTCCATTGTGTAGCCTGTTTTAAATCACTTTTCACACTGAGCTACTAACATAACTATTAGCTAATTATAGGAACTTGTCTCTTCTTATCTCTGTTACTGACTTGGGTAACTCTGACAGAATTCTTCAACCCCTCTACAATGAGTTAGTTTGCCATCTATAATCTCTTAAGGAATACTCAAAATTTAGAATATTTTGATCTTCTTAAGCAAAGAGGTGAGTCATATGCACTACAAATATAATTGTTGGGCTTTATGTTTGAATAATAAAGGAGAAAGGAAAGAGCTAATTATGTCCTGATTAACTGCCAATTATTTTCACGTGTATTTTCTAACAATTCTATTTCACTAAGAGGAAACTTAAACTCCATTGACTGAGTCCTTTGTTTTTCATTATTTAGTAACTTGGCAGTGAATCCATTTCTTACCATCTCCCATGTACATACTTTCTACTATTCAGTTACTTCCCTAATAGAGAAACGAGTGTGGAAATTGAAAGTGTAAGTAGGTATATGGTGATAAGTATAATTACTGTAGGCTATGCCATGAAGTTCAGAATAAATACTATTTATTTATTCTGATTATGATTGTGATAGAAATTCTAACTAAAACTGAATTCTTATATCTTTGTTTTTAAATATAGGACCAAATTCTTTCATAAATAATCCCAGTTGAATTTGTTATGCCACACAGTTGTAGAAAAGTGTTTCACTGAGCCAAAACATTTCTCAACACCATAATAATTTCTAAACTTCATTTTTTTAGGCATCTTGAAAATTCACATTTATTGAGACCTCATTACATGCTATGTTTTATAGTCTAAGTTCCACAAACACCTCACAACAAATCAATAAATAAGGTAGTGCCCCAAAATGACAATTGTACAGATTCATGCTGTCCTTCTGACTGAAAGTAACTGGAAAATATATGACAGGCAATAAGCCAGACAATTGTGACAGCTACATAGGCTTTTGAAAACACATATTTGATCTGGAAAACTACTATCTGCACTTCCATTTTGGGATAGAACCTTCTATATTACAAGCTATACCTTAAGAGTTTTAACACAATAGTTATTAGACTGAGAATTATTCCACTTACAATTTATCCTTTGGTCCGTAATCATTCACCAAGGCAACTAGAAATTCCAGAAATTCAATTCTTAGAGTCCCTTATTCTAGGATTTTTTTTGATACCAAAAAAAATCTAATGACTTAAGGAAACAAAAAACTAATGATCATGATACTAAACATACTAATTAGGTACTGTGATTGTTAAGCCTTAAATAATACACACATGATGTGCTCTTCACACATACTACATACCTACACATGCACACCCTCAAAGAATCTAAGAGGGTTGCAAAACTTTCTCTTAACTGAGTTCACTTCAGATGGAAGTCTAAATCTATTTATAAAGATAGCAAAGCTTTAAATTTCTTGATGATAAATTTTTAAATTAACCCCACTCTGGTATTTAGGTATATATGTTTTATTCTTGCTCTTTTCCTTCACTGAGATTTACAAATCGAGTATTTTTAAAAGAAACCGTTACATAATAAATATCATTATGCTTCTGACCCACTTAAGTAAGTTCTATAAGGTACATCACAAATGCCAAAAAAGAACTAATCAATACTTTCTTATAGTCCAGGAATCAAAGTCCTAAGAGTTTCAAGACTAAAATTTGATGAATGCTTTATGAATAGGTTTAACTAATGACATATGTGTGCATATATTTCTACACAGTTTTAAGTAGTTTGTGTTTAAATAAAGGTATCCCCTGAACGTTCCTCAAATTTCTTACTCTTTAACAATACTTAATGAATCTCTGATTTCAAATTAGACTAACATAACTCAGAAATGAAAATATTAATTTAAGTGTATTTTATTAAAAAGGATGAAGGCTCAGGATTCATAAAATCAGGAGGAGGGACATGATTTAGTTTTTTATTTTTTACTTTTGGTTTTGGGGATTGAACCCAGGGGTACTTTACCACTGAGCTACATACTCAGTCCTTGTTAATGTTTTATTTTGAGACAGGATCTTGATAAGTTGCTTAGGGTCTCACTAAGTTGCTGAGGCTGGCCTCAAACTTGTGATCCTCCTGCCTTCGCCTCCCCCATTGCTGTTTAGTTTCTAAATATAAAACTAGCATTGGAAATTTTATTTTTCCTTGACAAGTTGCTAGGAATCATAATTTTCCTGCTATAAAATAAATTAATTGAATCAATCTACTAAAAATCTTTGTTATGTAAGTAAAGGTTTTGATCAATGCTCACTTTATTAAATATTAATATACCAATCTACCTCTAGCACCAAAGACCAATTGAATGAGCAGCCTTGAGGTAGAGCACAGCTCAGTGGTCCACTGAGATCCTGGGACTATTGAAGTGCCTTTCTTAAATGCCAGACACTAAACAGGTCCTCAGTTTTTCATTATTGGGATTTGCATAGATTAACTTGCTATTGAACTAGAGGAAGCTTGTCACGGAAGGCTGGGGTTAGGAGTAATAACCCACTAATAGACAAACTCCAAGATATTTGTCTAAATGGTGTGTTTCCAAATAATGTAAGATTCCCACATTAAAATTCACATTAAAGATGATTTAAGGAAAAGAAAACATTTTTAATCTTTTTGGTACATCTTTGACAATGTCTTTAGCTTTGACTCAATATGGAAATTTGGATTGTCTCAAAACTATCTTTTGAGAGCAAGACTCACTAATTTTTAATAAGAAAGATTTAAGTGAAGCTTTGCTGTACAAATCTTCTTAAAATTTATAATAGTTAAATTCATTTCTTTTAATTGCCCTCTTTTATTCACAAGCAGATACTAAAGAAACAGTAAGGAAGGGAGGGAGGAGGGAAGGAAAGAACAGAAAAGCCAAGCAATTTTCTTCATGTAACTTTTGTTCTAAATGACAGAATTAAATCATGCCAAAATTGCATTACTTTAGTCCAAAGGTTACTGTAAGACTTAGAGTGATCCTTAAAGCAGTTATAAAAATCGAAATGGAGCATAGAATAAGCTTCTGATTGTAAAAATGGGTAACATTTCAAAGTCCATTTCATAAAAGAAGTCATCAGATCAATACATCACTGTGCCACTTTTAACAATAGTGTCTAAACTTTAGCTTTGATATTGAAATGGATAATAAAAAAGGGAACTTCAATATACACGTAGGTCCATGTGGGATTGTAAGTAACTTACTTTTTGTTTTAAAGTACACACTAGCTAAAACTGCTCTAAGAAACTATGACATGTTTCCAGATACACTGGGGGGAAATAAAAGGGCTTGCACTCATGCTCTTACTGAGGTACTGACTTTGTATTATGAAATAGTATTGAGAGATGACAAAAAGAAGAAAAGCATCCAAAGATACATTTGAGATTCACGGTGAAAAGACCTGAAGTTGAATGCTCTGAAATGTGGAGCCACTTTAATATCCTCCATGAATGGAGCATCTGAGACAAGAGACGGCCTAACATAATCCTACCCTTAGACTGTTGCTTGAGTCCCAGGGATCTGGGCCTATTTGAGAAAGTACATAACAGTTGTGACTTCATGCATTTATTAAACTCTGCTCAAAATTTTCCAATACCTTCCCATCTCACTAAGACTATAAGGCAAAATATTTACAATGTTTAACATGCTATGTAATCCAGCTCCCATTACTTCTCTAATCCTTCTCACTGTGCTGTAAATTATAAATCTCTTCCCTGCACAGAAATTACTCTTCCACATGATGTCTGTATGAATGACTCTCACATCATAATCAAGTGTAACTTAAGTGTGAGCTTCTCACTGAGCCTAACTTTACCAGTCTTTTTAAAATAGCAAACAGTCTCTCTCCTCTCCTAGAACTCCTGGCTTCTTTACCCTACTGTATTTGTTTGTCTAGAACATTTATCACTCACTACATTCTATATAATATACATATTATCACTTCTTCATTATATGCCTGTTACCTCATCTCCATCACAACAAAATATAAGCTCCACAAGAGCTTCACATGTGTGTGTGTATGTGTGTGTGTGTGTTTTACTCACTGAACACATTAACCACATTCCAGTACACCCAGACCTAATCCCATCTATTTCATTCACAAATTCTGATCTTTAAATTCAGTGTTTCCAAAAAGTAAAGCCCAGAATTAGCTTAGTTTCAGTCTATTTGATGAACACTAAGCTTGGCACGAGTCTTGAGAACCACATGCAAATTCATTTTTGTCTTTCTCTAACCTCTATCTTGTTTTCTCATTGACTGCACCTGGGATTCTGCTTAAACGCCTGCTTAGGCTACCCAGTTTAAAGTTTTGAGTTTATACAAAACCTAAGCCCCAATTTTCTAGATTAGAAGCTAAATAATCTGTGTGGCCACTGAACCTTTCCTTCTGATGTTTTTTTTATACAGTCTACAGCTACTAACAGAGTACATACTGAAAAGTTTACTGGACAGGTGACCTGAGGTTAGTTTCCCTATTCTAGATCTCATTAGGTATCAATCCTCCCACTTACATTGTGACCAGTTATTGTGAACATATTCTGTAATCCTACAACATATTATGAAAGAAAATTGAGACCCAGAATAAAGTTTAAATATTAATAATTCTTGCTAAATCTGTTTGGACCAAAAGAATTGCTTCAGTCTCAGAGGTCCAAGTTGAAATGTCTAGTACATTAGTCATTGTCAATGAATGATTAGTATTGAGCAAATGCATAAATAAACCAACAGTGACAATGTTCTGCTTTAGATAAATGGGGACTGAGAAAATTTTAAGATGTGAAGTTTATGAAAAAGGAAACTTTTCTGAGTCATAATTTTTGCAGTATACTACAAAAGTTCAAGAAATCCTACTAATTCAGAAATTCTTATTATTATTTAATACCTCCTATGAAATTCAGATTTATTTTTTTTCTTACAATGGTCATATCTAACTAGAACACTTGAAATATCTATTTGAGCTTTAAATGATTATATCTGCAGAAGGTGAAAACTTTACTTATTATAAGTGCAGGTGATGATTTCCCCATATTTTAGCAGCTAGAGTAACTGAAGTGAGTTGAGGAAGAATTGGCAAAGCATATGCATATTTTTCATACTACCCAGCAACTCTTGATAGATTCAGCTCATTACTTTGCATGAAATCCTAGGATAGAAAATCCTTAGAAATAACATAGAAATCTGTATTCACTGATATGTAAAATAAAATATAAAATTAAAATGTATACAAATTTTATTAATTCTTCCATATCTATAATAGTCAATTTTGAATATATTCTTATCAGCCATACCTTTTATCTGTTATGAATCATTTCTACTAAAATAGTAGGTCAATATATAATAAATAAGTCAACAGTTATAATGTAGCAAAAGAAAAAATAAAAACATAATGATTTTAGGTTTATGATCCCACTGAACCCCTTGAAAATTTCCTAGGAAATTTATAAACTGTTCTTATATAACACAGGATGTTTTAAAATCATGTAATTGGTGGTGAAGTGAAAATTCATTGCTAAATGTTTAAACATTCTTGCCAAAAATGTGTGAGGATTGTCTCAAACATGTTTTCTATTTTAAATTTTAGAAGGCATCCAAACACTCATTTTAATACATTTAACATTAGCTTGACATTTATAAGAATTTGGAAATTTAAACGCAAGTATACAATCCAAAAACAATAGATTACAATACTAGGACTTAGTATTGTAATTACAAAAAAGAACTTAGACTTAATGCATCTCAACTTTTTCTCAGCAGAGGCATCTCTTCGTAAAGCATCTCTGCAACTGCACATCTGATTGCAGCATGGACATTTCCAGAGGTGAGGGTCCCAAAGACAACCCAGTTGTTGCATGCTGCTCAAAGTGGGGAGTGGAGGAGAGTGGAAGGGCGGGGAAGAGGCAACCTTTTACTCCATTTTATTGAACGTAAACTTTCCTCTTTGTCATATTCTTCTATGGAAACCTGTTCAGGCTTCAGAAAGGACAGTTTTGTCCTTCTGTCATGTAACAATCCTTCTAAAACTCTGAGGATTTCTTTTATCATTATCTCTCCCTAAATCTTTTCTTCGTCAGGTCAAAATGCTTTCCTTGGAACATACCTCCTCTGAAAAGCTTTACAGACCCTTGACTCTTCTATTTGCCTTCCTCTGAATTTATTCCTATTTGTCAATGAGGTACCTAAATGCATTGACCAGACCTGTCTGCATCAATGAGCTCTGTATGAAAGCGAATTAAATTTTCTGTCACTATGCCATACTATATGTTCATATTACACTTGCTACAACTCTAACTGGCCTTTCTCATCCTCTCTTTGATTCATCCTTGTACATGTAAAGGACATCATACATTTTCTGAAGAGGTTGTATAGAATTATTTAACTCCAGTTAAGAAAAATAAAATCAGATTCATGTAAGCTTAGTTCACAGTCCAAGCTGTGAAGACCTCTAAAATGGCTAATCCTTTTATTCACCAGCTTGCCACTTGCATCATATTTGGACAAGTTGACATTATGATAAGCATGGATTTTATGTCTGCCATAAAATCATTACTGACAGTTGAACATAAGAAAATTTCTGTCACACTACTTGAGACTTTTCTCCAGATTGACCATGATCCACTCTGCAATGTTCTTTGCAAACTACTTTCACTCAGTTGCAATTTACCCACCATTATGCTCCCACTTGCATGTGTTATTCACAAGAAAATTAGAAAAAAAAGTTATTCACTGCCTTGCTGAAATGTAGAATCATTGACTATGCTGTGCTCCTATTTTGTTGATCTTAAATCTAGTTGTAGAATTTCCTTGGACTGCCACACTTACTTATTCAGTGTTATTCATTCTATAATTCAGTATTTTTTAGAAACCACATGAGATTTTAACAAAAAAATTAAAAAGCAAAAAAAAAATCTGGTTAAGTTTCTAATTCCATTACAATATCTAAAAATTGTTGCTACACATCAAAATCCTTAATAAATTGGCCTGGTACTATAAAGGAAAACAGAACTCCTACAAAGTTAGTGTTTGGTCAGGAAGGTCAGTGCTAGCATCTATAATCGAAAAACAGTTGATGATAGGCAAGAAAATACTTGTCTAACTCATTTCCAATGATCCTCACTGAAAGCTTCCTTTAATCAATTAATACCATACCACCAAAAAGCAAACATGTCAAAATAAAAAAAAAAAAAAAGGGAGAGAGAGAAAAAGGAAAAAAAAGGAAATAAGGAATTTTGAAACCATAAAAGAGAAATTTTAGCATAAAAAAATCTGGAAAGTGATTGTATTTGTTTAAAATTAAGTTATTCTTATCAGTTATGGAACAAGTTACAGCTACTTAAAACCTCAATTTTTAAATTGATCCTAGTGGAATAATAAGTTGAGGGTAAAAACAGATCATGTTATAAAAGCCATTTCAAATTATAAAGACCTACAAATTTAAGGTGTCACAAAACATATTTTATATGTACTTTTTTTTAAGAAAGAGAGAGAGAGAAGAGAGAGAGAATTTTTTAATATTTATTTTTTAGTTTTCTGCGGACACAACATCTTTATTTTTAATGTGGTGCTGAGGATCGAACCCAGCGCCCTGTGCATACCAGGCGAGCTCGCTACCACTTGAGCCACATCCCCAGCCCTATATGTACTTTTATTATGAATGAACTTCAACGATTTATTCTAGAGCTGACATCCAAATATATTGCAAATAGCCTATAATAATGATAATATATCTAATACAGAATACTGTAGTCTATGGTAGATTTTACATCATCGTTATTTTTCTCAAGATTTCTTATTATATAATACATAATAATCTCTCAACATTATGGCATTATAAACATTTCTGCATTCACTTTGCTATGCCTAGACTGTTAATTTTACCTCAGAAAAGGCAGGAGCACGTGTATGTGCTGGGAAAAATTCTCAGGAACCCACTTGCTCACTATTCTGCGTGCTTTAAGCTTCTGTCCTGTTCTAAGTGGACAGAAGGATTGGTGTTCTAGCCTCTCCTCTCTGCCAGATGCCTAACAGTAATGAAATACCGTGTATTATTAAAACACATCATGTAATTAAACAAAGATTAATAGTTTAAAATAGTATTCTTAAAGCAGCCATTAAAGATATTCTTAAAATCACTGTCTCAAAATCTTGTTATTTAAGCCACAATGACCCCATTTAACCTCTCAGGGAAGGAAAAGCAAAAAATAAAAGAAAAAAAAAAGTTATATAGTGAACTCAAGGTCATTTTTATTTTATAAAATATATAAACAGTGAGTTATTATTAAAGCGAGAAGATTAGGATATATTTTTCAATCCTTTAAAAAACAGTACTCCTAAAAAGTCTAGATTATAACAAGAACAACCATCAAAACTATGCGACATGGCTTCATTCCAATTAATTAGAAAAGGGATGACTATATTTCAAAACTTTAGCAAATTCAGCCTTATCCAAACTTCCCAAAGCTTAAATATTTTGATATTTAAAACAAAACTTATGTGTTTCTTAAATAACATTTTACTTTGACTCAGGTTTCCAATAGCAATGTTTTCTGAAATAATGTTACAAATTCTGTTTTAAAATGCTGCAATGTGCTTCTTTTAAAATTCCTGATAAAATAACACTTCAAAGTCTCCCAAGAGTTTCAGAAATGATATGCATATAAACATTGATGCTCCCATGAGAATAATTTAAGTTACATTAAATATAACTGTTTTCCAAAGCCCCCGAAGTGTATATCTGGTCGCTGTGTCTTAAAATACACAGGACTTAAAAGTCTCCTCTATATTTAAGCAAGAAAAGAAGCTTCACTACAACAAAAACAGGCTTCAGAGAGGGAACGTGATTATGGAAAAGGTGAGGCTGGAAATATTACTAAGAAAGAAGAAAAAAAAATCCACACACTTGACGACTTTACAAATCCCATTTAAATAACTGGAAACAAACTTGCTTAAAATTAAAAAAAGATGCATCAGCTGCCCTCCATAAAGTTCCAAGATGAACTACATCTTGGGGAAACCTTTCCCTGCAGGGATGGAATGTGATTTGGAGAAACTTTATTTTCTTTTTCTTTTCTTTTCTTTTTTTTCCCAATTGGAAAAGTTTGCCTCTTGGAAAGAGTTCATAAATCAGTTTACAGAAAGCACAGAGATAGCATGACCGCTTAGAAACAAATGAACAATGAAGAGCGCTCCACGTCCCTGGAGGTAATTCCCTCTACACGAATCTCAGGGAGTTGAACGTGAACTTGCTTCACTCTTCCTCCCTCTTTTCCGAAAGCGCACTCCCTGAGGGCAAAGCGAGAAAGCGGTCCCAGCCAGCAACTCTGGGAAGAAAGGACAAGTAAGGAGCCGCGCCCCTGGAAAGGATGCGGATCAAAAAGCTCCTGCCTCAACGGTACCTCTTTGCTGATGCGCCTGTGGCTGTCGACGCTGTGGGAATCGCTGCTCCTGGCTGTCCCCGAGGCCCCCAGTGAGCAGCAGGAAAAGGAGGACCCCGGCGGCCCCCGGCATCGTGGTGGCCCGGAGCGAATCCACTTCTCAGGAGCTTCTCAGAGTCACTCTGCCTGGTCCCCTGGTCCTGGTTTGAGAGCTGAGTGAGCAGCAGCTGCTAGGGAAGAGGAGGAGACAGCCCTCCCTGGCTTTGGCTCAGCCGCCGCCCGAGGGTGGGGGGAGAAAGAGGACACTCCCCCACTCTCCCCCTTCGCAGGCGCTCGGCCCCACAGACACCCAGGCTCAGGCCTTTAAAGGGTCCTCCTGCAAAGGCCGAATTTCCCACAGCGCGCCTTCCTCTGCGATGGGATCATTCCTTAGCCTGATCCATTACCTAAACTTCTTTAAAATTACAAAAGTTGTTGACACCAACCAAAGTACTTTGGGATCTGTGAAATCCCTACACATGGAAAACATTATTTGTGGCAAATCCATACAGTTAGGAACTCTGGCTCCTGAGAACGTCCTGGCAAAACTGCAGCTGTTGTGAATCCAGGTAATTCAAGACCCTCCCAAGTTTCCAGAGTTCCTCAAGTGGCCCCTGGGAACCCTGAACTTCAGGCCAGGGGATGGTATATAAGGTTGTCAAGGCAACAGAGGTTTGGCAAAATAAATTACGCCCCTGGATCTCCTGAAATGTTTCTCATCAATATAATGCTTAGAATTAAAGCTTTCCCCTTATTCCAGGAGACATTTATTTAAAGGATAAAAGTTTTGCAATGATTTCCTTTCAGATCCAAAGTTTCACTTCTTTCAGTCCTAATGTCTTCCCTTTAACTCAATTGAAGTGCATTTTTCCCTTCCTAGTTTTTATTTTAATATATATTATCATTATTATTTGCTTGTTATGGCCTAGATCAGTAGTTCTCATAAAATTTGAAACAGTTCTTTAAAGGGTTTAATGAAACTTGCAAGACGTCCATTTTCTGTTCAGGGATTGGGTGGACACTACAGTCATTAATGTGGGGTACAGTCAGGAGACTAGTTGTCTCTCAATGGACAGACAGTCCTACACTGTAAATTATCCCTCCTGGACTTCTCAATAAGCCACTGGATATTCATGCAGATTTAAAATAAACTTGTTATATTTGAAAAACAAATGTTTCATATAAATCTTCGATGTGTGATTTTTATTTTCCCAGATGTATCTGTAATATAAATTGAGGAAATACTGTATTTTGTCATTCTGTAGTTTACTAAAAGTTCTTAGGTAAGAGCTTTCATTTTACTATGCAGATATCCATTGAAACAGTATACCACTTCAGAAAATCACATCACTGGTAACAACCCTGCTCACAATATGAGTCCCCACAACATCAATGCCACATCAATTATGTTGACAGTGACTCTGGGAATAGGTGTTTCCTTCTGTTTAATTTTGCTTACGTAACTAAGGTATATTTATCTAAACATTTTCATATTAAAATCTTTCATGTAAATGACATTTTTATTTTTATAGATAAGATGCACTGATTTTTAAAGATATCCTACTGAAGTTATGATATTATCTATGAATTTTCTTTCAGTTAAATAAAGAGTTTCTAACAGGATTATCCATCATAGAGATATTTATATTCTTGACTTTTACAGTCAAATCTATAATTCCAAGTGTATTTTGATGTTGGCTTTGAAGTGAAGTCTAAGGTAAGTTCTTTTTTTCTCTTCATGCATATATAATTAATTTTGACACTATTTGTTGAGAAAGATATCATTTCCTTATCTGATTACCTTTGTTTCTTTTTCAAAAATCAATTGACCATGTATGGGTCTATTTTTGGATCCTGCATTGATAGATGGATGGATGGATAGATAGATAGATAGAAAGTTATGTGCCACTGTCACAGCCTTTCTTACCTAGCTTTATAGTAAATCTCAAAGTTAGATAATGTAAATCCTATTTTAGGAATTCTATTCTTAGGGTCATCATCAATATAATCAATGGGGTATAGATATTATCCTGGACACTCTAATACCATGAGCATAGGGATTACTGATTGTGTGCTTTTTCTGAAATGGTATTAAATACCATTTCAATGAATATCTGCATTGAAAAAAAAAAAAAAAAAAAACAGAGCTCTTACCTAAGAATTTTGGTGAAGTTCAATTGACTAACCTAGATGCCCATCAACAGATAAATGGATAAAGAATATGTAGTATGAAATATTAATCAACCATAAAGAAGAATGACATTATGACATTTGCCAGGAAATAGATAGACCTGAAAACTGTCATGGTAAGTGAAATAAGCCAATCCCCTCCCCCCCCCCAAAAAAAAAAACAAAGGTAAAATGTTCTCTCTGATATGTGGATGCTAAACCACAATAAAGGGGTGGGGGGAAGAAGTTCAGTAGATTTGACAAAGCCGAACAAAGGGGGATAGGAATAGGAAAGACAGTAGAATAAATCTAACATAATTTTCCTATATACACATGTGAAAATACCTAAGTGAATCCCACCATCATGTCTACCCACAAGAATGGGTTCCTAATCAGAATTAGATATATTCCAATCTTATATAATTTTATCCAAATGAATTCTACTGTTATGTATGAGTAAGAATAAACAAAAAAAAAGAAAAGAAAAAAGAATCATTGGTATCTTAAGTACTTGCTTTATACATTTTGCATATTTTTCAAATATAAAAAAGAAAATTCTTAGCTGGGCCTGATGGTGCACACCTGTGATCCCAGCAGCTCAGGAGGCTGAAGCAGGAGGATCCTGAGTTCAAAACCAGCCTCAGCAAAAGGGAGAGGCTAAGCAACTCAGTGAGACCTGTCTCTAAATAAAATAATAAATAGGGCAGGGGATGGGGCTCAATGGACAAGTGCCCCTGAGTTCAATCCCTGGTACTCCCCCTACACACCAAAAAAAAAAAAAAAAAAAAAAAAAAAAAAATTCTTACTATTGTGTATGTCCATGTAATTTTTAAATGAAAGTGTCTTTAATTTATTGATGAAACTGAAATATTAATTTTTAATGGCCTTTATGTTTTAGCACTGTTTTAGATTCACAGCAAAACTGAGCATAAGATAAGGAGATTTCTTTACAGCCCTAGTCCCTCCCACTACATACAGCCTCTCCCACTGTCAACCTGCTCTCAGAGGGGTGCAGTTGTTACAGTGATGAACTTACATGGACAAGTCATCATCACCCAGAGTCTGTGGCTTACACTAGTGTTCTGACTTGGCATTGGACTTCTATGGTTTTATACAAATAGTATTTTACAAAGAAGATCCATCACCCTAAGTTTTCTCTGTGTTCTGCCATTTCAACTGTCCTTCCAACCCACAAACACCAACCTCCACCCTTGGTAACCTCCGATCTTTTTATTGTTTTCTTATTTATGATTTTTTCAGAACTTCACACAGTTGGGATCTTACAGTATTTAAGCCTTTTTTAGATTAACTTCCTTCATTTCATATTATGTTTAGTTTCCTCCTTATATTTTCGTGGCCAGATAGCTCATTTCTGCATAATAGTCCTGAATAATATTTCAGTCTCTGGATGTACCAGTTTATTTATCGCTTTACTACTGAAGGACGAGTGGTTACTTCTAGATTTGGGCAATTTTTAAACAGCTGCTAGAAATATCTCTGAGCAGGTATTTGCATGGATATAAATTTTCAACTCTTTTGGGTAAATAGCCAGGGACAAAATTGCTGGTTCATATCAGAAAGTCATGTTTAGTTTTGAAATACACAAAATTTTAAAACTCAGCTTGTCAACTTTTACCATTTTTTGAAAGGGGGAAAAAAAAAGTCATTGTCAAAGGAGTTTAATTGCAATTAGATTGAATCCATAGATTAATTTTGGAAGAATCAATATCTTAGCAATATTAAAACTTCCACTTGCAAATATTACATGTCCCATTCTATTTGCATCTTGAATACTCTAAGCTGTGTTTTATAGTGTTCAGTGCATACTTGTGGAAGCTAATATATGTTTGATTCTTGAACATATTTTCTAAAATATAATCTAAATATTTCATGTTTTTCAATGCTATTATACCTAGTCTTTTAAATTTTAATTTTTATGCTAACAGTAATAGTAATTTTAAGCTATTTACAATGGATCATTAAAAAGTTACTAAAATCACTTTAAAGTAGTTTAAATGACAACTCCTTAGGGTTTTTTATGTGCTGGATTAAGCTATATACAAATAATTTTACTTCTGCCTTTTCAATCTGCCTTTTACTTTTACTCTTTTCTTTTCCTTTCTTTTTGGGCCATTTGGCTCTGGCAATGACTGAAAAAAGATAAAAAGTGATGAGAGTAAAAAGATGAATAGTAAAAAGATGAAAAGTGATGAGAGTGGACATTTTTGCCTTATTTCTGATCAGAGCAGAAAAGCAGCCATTCATGCACATTCACCAATATGATAGTGGCTATGGATTTTCAGTAGGTGCTCAGTATGAAATTAAGGGAATTTCTTGTTTTGCTGAAAGTGTTTGTGACATGAGTATTAAGTTTTAGCAAATTGTTTTTTCTGCATCTATTTTTAAAAAGCACAATTAGTTTTGTTTGATTTACATGGTGAGTCTGTGTTGACTGATTTTGTCAAACTCTCAGCCCCGGCCTAAATTCTAACTAATCATGGTTTATTATCTCTTATATGTTTTTGGTATAGATTTACTTGGGTTTTGATAAGTATATTGTGTTTGATAGTCAATAATACTGTAGTATGCACCAAATTTTAGAACTCATGTTAACTATTATTAATACACACACACACACACACACACACACACACTCACTCACACAAAGGGACACAAGGAAACCTTTGGAGTGGAGATGATGGATATGTCTATTATCTTGATTTGGGCAATGGTTTCAATACACACAAACTCATCAAGTTGTATATATTTAATTTGTTGAGTTATTTGTATATCAGTGATACCTCAATTAAACTATGGGTTTAAGAAGTATCTTATGCCTATATTCATGAAGGATATCAGTACATTCTAACTTTTCTTGTAAATTGTCATCTGAATTTAGTATCAGAGTGATATTGGCCTTACTCAATTAGTTGAAGTAGCGTCATTTCTGCAATAGTTCATGTAGGGTTTTATAATTTCTTCCATCAATGACTGATACAACTCACCAGAGAAACTTATGGGCCTATAGTGTTCTTTATTTAAAAGTTTATTTTTTAAATTAAAATTCTTAAATTCAATGTTTTAAATAGATATAGAGTGATTTAGATTTTTCATTTCTCTTATACCAATTATGGTGATTTGTATTAAGGAATTAATATATTTGTTTAAGTTGTCAAATTTATTTTGGCAAAAATTTTTTCATAATATTCATTTATTATCTGTTTGATATCTGTAGGATCCATAATGATGATTTTCCCTTGATATTGGTAATTTTTGTGTCCTCTTTTGTTCTATCAGTCAGACTAGAGGCTTATAATTTTTATTGATATTTTTCAAAGAATCAGTTTTGGGCTTCGTTGATTTTTTTTTCTTTTGTTGTTTGTATATTTTTATCATCAATTTCTCCTTAAATTTTGAAAATTTCTTTCCTTCTACTTTTTAGTTTCATATGGTAGAAACTTAATCATTGATTATCAATGTTTCTTTTTCTCTTAAATAAATAGCAAAGCCACTTAATTTTCCTCTAAGCTGAGTCTTATGCATCCCCCAAATTTGGAATTTTAGTTTTTCTTTCAATTCAAAAATCTTTTTTAAAAATTTATTTTGTGCTTTCTTCTTTGATTCATTTGTTATTTTCAAATTGCATTTCCAATATCCATTTTTTGAGGTTTCCTTAGATTTTTATTAATTTCTAATTTAATTCCCAATGGTCAGAGAACATAGTCTATATGATTTTAATACTTTTAAACTTATAGAAACTTGTTTTCCTAGCATACGATCTATATTTGTGAATGGTCCATATTTATTTGAGACAATGGTATTTTGCTATTCTTAGTTGGCATGTTCTATAAAGGTTAATTAAGTCAGTCAAACTGGTGGATAATGTTCTTTATATCTATCCATTTGCTGTTAAGGATAAATGTTGAAATACCCAGTGATAACTGTGGCTGTTTCTAGTTCACTTTTTCACTTTTCAGACCTTTTATTACTTACCTATTACTTCAAAACAAATTGCCACCAAAACTGTACAGCATCAAATATTAAGTATTCATTATTTCAAAGTTACTGTGGATCAGAAATTTAAAAGGAATTTACTTGGGTAATTTTGACTTAAAAGCTCCCATGAGGTTGCTGTTAGGACATCAACCAGGGCTGCAGCCATCTGAATGCTATCCTGGGGCTATGGGATCCCTATCTAAGGTAGCTAGCTGTTAGCATAGACTTGGTAATTTGCCACATGCTTCAGCATAGGACTGCTTGAGTTATCTTATGACTTGGCAGTTTGCTTACCTACAGCAAATGATAAGAGAGAAAAAATAATGCTATTTATGACCTAGTCATACCATCAATTTCACAAAATTATTAGAAGTATGTTAATGAGTGGGTATATTTTATTTTATTTTATAACCACCATAATCTTATAGGATTTTTATTCATTCTATGAATACAATTTCTTCATCACAAGATTTTTAATAATGATGTACAGATATATTATCAGTGTCTGCACATTAGTATCTTCTGTTATCTTCAAAATTGACTCTTTTATTATTATGAAATACCTCCATCCCTGGTAATTTTCTTCTGCTAAAATCCATGTCTTATATTCATACATCCACTCATATTTTTGTATTTTTTTTTAAAAAAATGACAGTGGAATGCATTACAATTCTTATTACACATATACAGCACAATTTTTCATATCTCTGGTTGTATATAAAGTATGTTGACACCAATTTGTGTCTTCATACATGTACTTTGGATAATGTCTATCACATTCCATCATCCTTGCTAACCTCCTGCCTCCTCCTTTTCCCTCCCACCCCTCAGGCCTATCTAGAGTTCCTCTATTCCTCCCATGCTCTTCCTCCCTACCCACTATGAATCAGCCTCCTTATATCAGAGAAAACATTTGGCATTTGTTTTTTGGGGATTGGCTAACTTCAGTTAGCATTATTTTCTCCAACACCATCAATTTACCTGCAAATGCCATGATTTTATTCTCTATTATTCCTGAGTAAAATTCCATTGTGTATATATGCTACTTTTCTTTTTATACAATCATCTAGTGAAGGGCATCTAGGTTTGTCCCACAGTTTAGCTATTGTGAATTGTGCTGCTATAAACATTGATGGGGGGGTGTCTCTGTAGTATGCTGATTTTAAGTCCTTTTGGTATAGACCAAGGAGAGGGATAGCAGGGTCAAATGTCCACCCCATATTTCTGACAGTTAACATTTGCTTGCTTACATTGCCATGCTCTACTTTCATGTATAAAGGTTGTCTCTTATAGTCAGCCTCGAATTGAGTATTGCTTTTTCAGACAGGCTGATAATTTTTGCCTTTTTATTGGAGTGTATAGACCTATACTGTTCAATGCAGTAACATCTAGCCACACATGGTCATTTAAATTTAAACAAATTTAATAAAAGAAAAATTATAATTTAGGTCTTCAGTCAGATAGTCACTGTTGAAGTGTTCAGAATCCATATGTGGGCAGCACCAGTTACCTGTGTACAAGGGACATTCATGTGTCATGGAAATGTTTATCATAAACTTCAGGCTTATGTCCTACAGAAGAGTAAAGGCATGAAAGAAACTAACCCCACAAGGTAATCACAAAATGCAATTATTTTCTGTAGTATTATTGATCTAACCAGAAAAGAATAGTGTTTAATTACTAAGGTTCTAAAAGGTAGAAAAAGATTAATATAAAATATTTTAAAACTAAAGAAGCCCATGAAAATTCGAAATAAAAGAAATTAATATATAGGAAAAATGTTGGAAACATCTCTGAAGAAAGTACATGAGTTTTTTTTTCCTCCTAAAATTCTGTTTTTTTAAAATGCATAATTTAAAAACAAACACGAACTTTAAGATTATTCCCTACCATAGCACATTCAATTCTACTCAAAACCTCATTTAAAGTAGATCAGAAGTAGTCCTGCCACTTTTTACAGGCTGAAGAAAGTGAAGTCTGCTTTGTAATTAAGAAGATATAGTTTTTAAATTGGGAGGTAGCATGATCAGATTTCTGTATTTGATCATTCTACCAATGTGGCAATGGTTTGAACAAAAAATTATTAAGGGAAATGAAAGCAATTAAACCTAACAAGAATGTCTGCTATATGCTAGAAACTAGACACTGTGGTTACTACCAAAAACAAGATAAATAAGACCCCACTATCATAGCATTTACAATGTGGTGAAACAAACAAACAACAAATTAGTAAAAAGTTGTGAATGTGTGATTACAAAATGTTGTAACATTTACAAAAGAAACAAGGTGATTAATCAGTAACTATAAGGTGAAGCTTTCTTAAAATAGTGTGTCAGAAAACCCTCTCTAAGGAGGTGACATTTAAGCTGAGATCTGACAGAGGACAGGATTCCAATGAATGCAGTGTCAGAATATTTTCGAGGTGTTTGAGAGAGTGAATTCACAAGACTTGCTAACCAACCGGATACGGGGATTCAAAGATCATTCTAAAGTTTCTGCCTGGAGCAACTGGCTGTCTGGCAGTGTTAATAACTGAGAGGAAATACAGGAAGAGCGCCCCATGTGAGCTAGATATATTGAGGTAATTTCCATTGAAGACATGTAGATGGTTATTTTTAGTTCTTATGAAAGGATTTCATAGTCATTTCATGAATAGGGCATAGTCGAGTGAACAGATTTCTCTATGATGTTGAGGAATAGGTGTGGAGGGAATAATTAAAAATAATAACTAGTCTAGAAACAAAACAGTTTAGTAGATGCTCATTTGCACCATAAATTAATGAGAATAAAAAAGGAATATCAATTGTAAAGGCTTAGACAATTGGTGGAGGAATTGAAAAATACAAAATTGAGTTTAATCTTCACTAAATATCATATATAAAAGTCTAAATAAATTTAGTGATTAAGTGTAAAAAGTCACAAATAATTTAAAACAATAATTCATAAATCTAGCAAAGAGAATATTTACTATAGGAATAAAAATAATATTTGTGGAATACACCAAAAACTATCAATTAAAATGATTAATTAAAAAATACTAATAAAAATCTATCTAGAAATAAATATAAAAAATGCATAATACCAAAATATAATATAGTATTTCCCAAAATCTGAATAATAAAAAATGTGACCTAAATAGAGTGTTACTCTATATTTTTGGATGATAATATTCAACATCATAAAGAGTCTCTAGAAATTAATTTATATATCTAATTCAATCCTGAAAGGAATAATTTCTTCTTTTGGCTTGTCCTTGTTTGGGCCCCGCCCTGTGATTACTGGTAGGATCATGGGCTTTATTGCCCATTGAGGAAGATGAACAGATTTCTTGCAAGCAGATGAGGGCAAGGAGGTTAAGTATTGCCACTTGGATGTTCCTACCCAAGCCAGCCTCTAACATACAACTTGAAGTATCAAGAAGCAGAGAAAAGTTCAAATTCGTTGCAGTGGCAATGGTGGTGACACTTGGTAGCATCAGTGCTAGCACTCGTTCTTTCAATTCATTCCACTGGTATTTACTGAGAGCCTACTACAGGTGAGGCATTGGTCTCAATGCTGGGAATACAGCAGTCAGAAAATGAAACAAAGATCTCTGTTGCTCTATAATCTTAAAGCTTTTATTCTGCAGAAAAAAATAATATCACAATAATTCAGTAAATTATTATAAAATATAAGTTGCACATGTTCAGTTCTTTGTAAAAATTCAGATTCTGCATATGTCTCAGTACCAAGTGCCAATGCAGCAACCCCAAGAAAGGAGATAAGAGAGAGGTTTTAGGGATACTTTCAAGAGGGAATAGGAACAGAGGCAGGTAAGCACGGCAGTTTAAAGAAGCACTAATAGCCACAGGGACACCATGGCTGGAGAGCTGTGGGAACAGAACAAGATGTCCTTGGTGCTTCTTCAGCTAGAAAGCAGAGTAGGTGCATAGACTTGGGGTTGTGTATTAATTGAGGACAGTAAGGGATGGAGAAAGGACTGAGCAAAGTGGAAAGAGACCAAGGGTAAGGGGCAAAATTATGTTAAGCATTCTGGGGACACTGGTTTTACTCTATGTGAAAATGGCAGCTATTGCTATTTTGCACTTTGATGATGTGTGTCTGGCTACACGTTGAAATAGCTTGTAGGGAGCAAGTGCAGACACAAGATGGCCAGTTAGAAGGCTGCCACAGAAATTCAGAAATAGCAATGGTAGCTGGAACTGGAGAAGAAGCAGAGGTAGAAAAATGGCAGATTCTAGACATATATTAAAGGTAGGGCCCTTTATTCTTTTTACAAAGTAAAACTTTCAGTGTATTAAGAAGCTAACTCTTAAAACTGTTAAAAAATAAAGTCATAAGAGCATTAGAAGAAAATATAATCAGAGATAGGTAAGACTGATGAACATCCTAAAATTCAGAAGCCATAAATAATATCAACATTACAATAAACAACATTGACACGTAACCAACAGTCATGTAGAAAATATGTGTAACATACAGAACAGATAAAAGTTTAGTACCTTTAATATATAAAAATACTCATAAATGAATAAAAGAAAAGCAGACAACAGAAAAATAAGCAAAAAGTATGTTGAGAATATTCACATAAAAGGAAAATCAAAGAGCAATACATATACAAAAAAAAAAAAGATGCTTAATCCTACCAGTTAGTAGGAAATCACAAATTAACACAATTTAAACACCAGTTTTCCTCCATGAGGCTGGCAGCAAAATAAAGAACTGAAACACTCAAGGATTGGACACACTATCATATGGAGTGCTCATTCACTGTTTATGAATTGGCAAACATACCGAGGTATACCAAGTGATAAAAAAAAAACTAAAATGTGAAATACTTATTATTTCAGCCTAGCAAGTCCACTTGATGTCTACTCTAGAGAAATATTCTCATATCACTAAAAATTGCTATGCAATATTTTCATTGTACAACTGAAAAATCAGAAGTCTCTTCAATTTCTATCTAAAGAGAGAGAATAAACCTAAAAAGCATATGTACCAGGAAAAACACATAACTTACCAAAAAATTGACTGAAAATGCATAGAATTATATTTCCATGATAGAGGTTATGATGATTACCCTAGTAAAAGTTTTTTTTTTTTTTTTTTTTTTGAGTCCCTATAGTTGTTAGGTTAGAGAAAAATAAAAGTCTTCCTTGAGTCATTAAAAATTAACTAACATTGTCTATTTTCAAAACTCAGTTTTAAAATTAGTTTTCAAACTTAAGTGAAAAATCATTGTCACACTGAATCAGTCTCCAAAATTTATTATTAGAATTTTTTTAAAAATAGTATAATAAAAATACAAAGCAAATCAATTACAGTTTGAAGATGAAAGTCATGCAAAAACCGTAACAGGGCATGAAGTCAAAGGTAGAGATTTTAGAACTACAAAAGATACAAGACCAATCCCTTAGTAATTAATCCAGTTAGCAAATAAGAAAGAGAGAATGAAGAAATAATAACAAAACAAAGGCTTTAAGAAAGAATGTTTTTCTCCTTTCTACTTGGAAATGTTTTTCTTGTTTATAAATTCTACAAACCTACCCCCAAAATCATTTGAAAGTTTGTTTACATTTCCTGTATGTATATTTGATTTTGCAAATCATCAATTTTTAATTTTGCCTTAGTCTTTCTGATTAAAGATGGCAACATTGACTAAAAGCATTAAAAAGTTATTATACAATTTCTCAAAACTAAATAAATGTAAAGAAATGCAAATATTTAAACAATGTGTTTTGTATGTTTGTAATACTTCTGAAGTTATTAAAGCTTCAAATGCACATGTGTTTAAATGAACTGATCTTGAACCTACAAAAATAATTTTAAAGAAGGCATTAGGAAAAGAATGCAGAGGACCTCAATGTTTATAGAAATAGATACAGATTCACATTCCTTGAAAAATGAGCTAAATATTAAATAAACAGTTATTCTCAAAATTAATCAATACTAATTAAAATTCTGAATTTATTTATGAAATAATGACACACTGTCTCTTGCTAAAGAAAAAAAAATCATCTGGCACCTGATAAATTGGTAAGGGAGACTATTCAGTGCTCCTTTTCTGTGTCAAGACTACTATAATAGGGAAGAGAAATCATACTCAGTTCTGAATGCAACACAAACAAGTGGGGATTTATAGCTAAGAGTAGTGTGGGGGTGAAATTGGGGTTCAGTGGATAGACAATAACAGGGACATCAAGGGAAAGAAAGGGGACTCTTACTAAATTGACTTAACAGTCTTTTTGCTCAAGGCAGAGAAGAATGATAAGATATAAAGATGAGATTCTCTCTTAAAGTGACTTGGGATTCTTGCTAAAACTGGAATCCTTGAAGACAGCCAAGAAAGCCCAGTGTTGGTTCAGGTGTAACCAAGAAGAGGACTCACAAAATAATGACTAAATTCTGGTCAAAGAGAGTATCTGTCCCTATAATGTTCCTTTAGGGGAAAAAGTGTTTACAAGTGGATAAACAAAATTTAAATTAACAAAAAAGAACAACTAGAGAAGACATTAACACTTCAGCAATCTGAATATAAGCGGAATACTATGTTTAGATTTATAAGTGTTCATGAATTAGTAGAGAGAAGATGGCACTGTGACTTTTTTTTTCTTTTGCTATACTGGGGATTGAACCCAGGAGCACCCTAGTACTGAGCTCCATCCCAGCCTTTTTATTTTTTTTTTGTTGACAGGGTCTCACCAAGTTGCCCAGGCTGGCTTCAAACTTACAATCCTCCTTCTCAGATTTCCAGCTCAGTTGGCATACTGGACTGTGCCACTGCCCAGAAGCACTATGACTTTTGACTATCAATTGAGGAAAAGATAAAATTTAGATTGCTATTGCATAGAAACCTAAAAATAGGTTAATTCAAATTTTACCATATAGTAGCTCCACAAGAATATAAATAAAGATATAAGAGACTCTGTTAGTAATATAGGGATAAGAAAGCTGTTCTAAAGTAATCACAAAATTCTGAGCAACAAGAGAAAATTAGCATAAATGACTACATAAATATGCTAAAATTTTACTTCTGGGGGAAAAAAACATGGAAAGTTAAATTATAGGCCAAAGATTATTAGGAATCTCTTCCAATTATTAATGGGCAAATAGTTTATATGTTCTTACTGTTTTTAAGTTTCTACCAACAACTATGAAGAACAACAAAAAAAGATTAAAATAAAAGTAAGCAAAGAATAACAACAAATAATCCACGAGTTCATACTTGCCTGCAAAATAAAAAGATACAAAAATGGTTCAACTATCTCAGAAATGTAAGTGAAAACAATAATAAAGATTTATTTTCACTCTAATGGGTAGAATAAGTTCATGAAACAAAAAATTTTTAAAGGTTAGCCCCACCTAGCGCTAATGAAAATCCAGATAACAGATATTCTAAACCCCTGTGGTTGCAAATGATCATCATCATTTTTGAGAAAAATTTGGCAGAAAAGAAAACATGCACATTTAACTCATTCATGCCAAATTATAAATGTGCATCACCTTTGACTTCCTTACTCTACTTGCAGAAACATTTTTTTTCTTCAACAGTTTTACCTCACTTCAAATGTATCTACTTATATTTGAATCATAAATAGAATGGAAACAATATCACATAGAAATTGTATAGATTTATGCATGGCTTTCTCCAAGCAAGAAAAGCAGGGAAAAAGCATTAAGTAGAAAGACAATCTTCAGCATGAAAAGAAAAAGCCGATGGCTAGGCTCCTGCAGTGTTATCAAGATACCATTAAGAATCAGTGCCTACTCAATGTATATACATGAATCAAAACATACATATGTACAAATTTTATGTGCCAATCAAAAACAAAAAAGATTAAAAAAAAAAAAAAAAAGAATCACTGCCTGCACCCAGCTTCTCCAGTGATGGCTTATTCTCAACATTAGTAGTTCTCATATTACTGCACCTTGTACTCCTGCCTGTGCCCACCATAATGGCATCTACGTGACTCACAGTTCTACTTTGTCCCAGCCCTAATCTTATCATCATTTCCATTTAGTGATTTCAGATATTTTTAATATCCACTGTGACCACCTACCAACACAGAGCTTTGTGCATGGGCAGTGCACATTTTCTCTTCAAGTACCTATTTCTGTTTTTGTTGGTTCTCTAGTTTCAAAGTGGTCCAGGTGTTTAGTGGTTTTCTATAAGCCTATTTATTTACTGTTATCATAATTGTCATTTTTGAAGAACATGACATTTCCCCCCCTCAGGAGTTAAAGAAGAGCCGGTACTTCCAAAAGTGAACACAGAAATAATAAAAGCATAAGGATGATTGTTTCAGGAGTGTTTGCAATAGTAAATTTGTAAATCAAGAGTGCATCAATTGGGGAATAGTTAAATAATTATGATCTGTCCTTCCTATAGAATGTTATAGCATTCTAGAAAGAGAAAGATCTCTAGACATGAAAATTTTGCCAAGATGTATTAATTTTGTAAAAATTACTAAACAATGCATATTTTACATCAAAATTAGAACCGATCTGTGTATATTTGCATGTGCAAATTGCTTCTGATGTAATAAGAGGATGGAAGTGTTACTAATGGGGAATTTTTATGTTTTAATAAACATGCTTCTTTGCAATTTGAGGCTTTTAAAAAATATGCATGTATTCATGTAGTGATTTTTAAATAACTTACTTTAAATTCAAACTCTAAAAACCTACCAGAAAATATTCAGCTCTTAGAACAGAGGAAGATAGAAATGGAAAAATATAAAGACAAATAGTTTTTGTAAGCAAGTTTCAAGTATTTATTGTTTAAAAATTGTAAATTAAATTAAAAGATAAACACAAACTTGATAACATATACAACACATATAACTGAAACAGGTCAGTATCTTCATTAATCTGGGAACTTTTCAAAAATATGTGAAGTTTTTAAAAGTACAGATACCCAACCCCTACCCAACAATTTTCCTTCAATCTGTGAGAAGTAACAGGAACATTGGATAGAATAGCAAAGTGTTCTTCAGCAGTTAATCTGTAGCTATGAGCAAGGTTTGGGGCTGGTAAGAGAAGGAATGGATAATTAGGGTTTGAAGAAAAATTGTTTCCTTGCCTGTCTTGAGAAACAAGTGAAGTGAGGCAGAGAATTGGAAAAAAGAAAATCAGAGCAGTCTGTATCATAGTAATGTTGGAGAATGTGGCTTTATTGTGAAGCCAGGAGAGATTTCCAGTACGAAATCCCAGTGTTAGACACTTCCCTACTCACTTGCAGTCAATTCTGAGAAACTCTAAGCACCAGCCACACCCTTCCACACAACCTCACCCAAATAAAAGTTATTTATGGAGTGGAGGACCTGAGCAAGCAGCAAATAACAAAAATAGCAAGCTCCAGCTTTACATGCCCAATTTTGACTGCCCAATTTATCATCCAGATAATTCACTCTTTACCCCATGGAGAAAGACAGTCAAGAAAGACAGTCAAAGACAAGTCAAGAGACTTGGGGAATGCAGGAGAGAATGAAAAGAGGACTTTTGAATCTATGATTAGAGGAATTCTACCATCAGGAAGTGAACACATTTCACAGAATGATGAAAAAGCTCGTGGTTGTTAATTCAATTGATAAAACATACAGCAAATCAGCTTCTGCCATGTTAAGGAAATTTTCTCCTTTCAGATTTTTTTCTACAACA
This sequence comes from Marmota monax, assembly GCF_021218885.2. Lineage (NCBI taxonomy): Eukaryota > Metazoa > Chordata > Mammalia > Rodentia > Sciuridae > Marmota > Marmota monax. The sequence goes on along the minus strand of NW_026691988.1, from coordinate 1,319,398 downwards.
TTTCTACAGAAGATAAACATAAATAAAGTCCTTATATGGAACATAAAGTGAGTCATTAACCTTGACCTAGATGTTTGAGAATATAACATGCTAGCCTAAATTAGCACTTTTCTGAAGAAGACTGGAGTTGACATTTATATTTTAAGTATCAGATAACATTCCCATTAATCCAATATCTCATCAGCCTATTTTACCTGCCATCATGTGACAATTTCATTAAGATCAAAAAGTATCCATTATCTACATGGAAGCAAAAATTATGAAAAGGAATATGGAAATAATTACAAAGTACTTGTAGATTCATCAAAACTTATGTAGTGCTATTGAATCTACTGAAAGACCACTTACATCAAAATAGGTAAGTATTAAGAACAAAATTTAATAGACTCTATTAATTTTAAGACACTGAACAAATTATACTCACAAAATTCAAGCATTCTGTTCATATGAGGACATATAGTCTCATAACACCCTTAGAATAATCTGAGAATGGATAGAGGGGATACTCAGAGTCAAAGATCAATTTAAATTTTTTTTAACTTCTGATATGATCTTTTCTTTTTCTTTCCCTAACTAGAATTCTTCTCTTTTCACATGTTTCAGATGTAGTTCTTCAAAGGCCTCATTTTAGCTATGTATGTAATGAATGCTTCAAGATAGTCCTTTAAGATATTCAATTTCAGTTTCCCACTATGTTGAACTCAATCTTGCTATAGTTTGGGCCAATGAAGAAGAAAGGTGATATCTTTCACTTTCATGAACTTCACCACAATTTCCTCCCACTCCAATATTGGGACCGCAAGGATACAGAGAAGGCAGTACCATGGCCTGGGTTCCATGCCATTCCAATTTATATATAGTTTAAATGAGGTTTAAACATTTGCTATTATAAGACATTAGGGTTTGAGATCATTGATTGCAGTAGAGTATTTGTAGACTTACAGATATCAAGAATGATTCAGGATAAAGAAAACATAAAGCCTTTGGCCAATTTTCCTCTTATGGATGAAAAGTAAGTAGAAAATTACTCTTTTTTTTAATTTTTCAATGTTAAGTGCCTGCTTGAACTGACTAATTAAATACAAGGAAAATGACCATCTAGCCTAGTAACTTAAAGATTTAATCACTAGCCATCTATAATTCTGTAAAATAATTCACAACCAGCTACTAAATATAGAGGCTTTTAGTCTTGCCTTTAAAAACCATCATCTGATTTCTGATTTGGATCTACATGAGTGGCCATTTATTAACATAAATCAAAATAAAGCTAACTTTTTTCCATTAAGAGAAAAACGCATTAGTCTTTAATTCCTTGAATCAAATAAGTTTCTATTTATTTTTACTGTGAATAAGCAATTTCAATTAATAAGAAAATGAATAATGATGGTGCTTTTAGAAAACTCTGTAATTTTCAAATGAAAAACACTAATCTTAACACATTCTTAGGCAAAGAAGGTTATGGCCTACTAAAGAGAGCTGGATGCTTTCAATTAAAATAACACTTTTGAAAAGAGTCTCTACTACCTTGATTTGAATAGTACTTCTGTTGCAAGAGAAAGCTGCCAAATGTGTCTAGAATTGATTAATAAGGAGAATAATTGCCTCCTACTAATTTTAATCTTTTGTACAGCTTTGCCTCTCCTGGGATAAACATGAGGACTATGTGGCATTATCATCAAATCTGAGTCTAACCATTCCCTTGCCAGTAACCAATGAAGTGCAAACACAAATTAAAGTAGATTGAGAATTCTATTACTTGGCTGTTTGAAAATTTATATTACTGCAAAGCATGCAGGCAGAAAGAAGCAGATGGGCAATCCTGAGCAAAAATTTCTTTCTGGATATTACCCATCTGTTTTCCTTTCCTAGTTTCTACTTCAAGCTATTCTAGATGTCCTATATTTTTTCCTTTTTTGAAAATGCACAAAATAGTTATTCAAATTTTCAGTGGTCAGAATTGTAATATAGATTTTATGACTTCAAAATAAACAATAATAATATTTATAATTTATATTGAGTGCTTACAAGGTTCCAGTCATTTTCCTAAAGCTTTAATGTCTTACTACTTTTTCATTATGGCTAAATACATGCTATTATTATCTCCATTTTACAGATGAGGAAATTGAAGAATAAAGAGCTTAAGACAATTTTCCACTTCACATTGCTAGGAAATAGTGGAATAGGGATTCATTGCTATTTAAAAATATCAAGCCATGGGGAGGTTAATATTTTTGTGTGCAGGCCTTAAAATTTAAGGCACTTATTTATTATTAAATTTAGCATTTTACTTGTAGTCAAACATAAAGTCTATTTTCTTTAACTTCTCTTAAATTAATCAAATAATTTTAATACTAATAAATATGTAATATATTTCAAGGTGTTGGTTAGATGTAATAAGTGAGAAGTATATGATGAGCCATTTAATTTCAGATTTGGGATGAATATTAAATATTATCTCATCTAGTGCTTCCCAAATGTTTTTAAGAAAGAGAGCCATTTCTCAAAATAGGTGAAAATCTGATACACATAGCCAGTAAACTGCTGAGATTAAAGTGCCTACATGTACCTGGGTGTGGAGGAGGAGTTGTAGGAGAGCAGAGAGCTGGAGCCCTGCCCACTAAGCATTTCTCTCCCCTTCACCCTCTTTTTCCCTTGCAGTAGTTCTCTCTCTTGGAACACCTAGTGCATCCTTCAATGAAATAACTGATACTCTTTATAGCAATATCAACCTAATGAGAAGATCATGTTTATTTGAACAGGTCTCTGTTTCAGTAAAACCCAATTTACAGATAATCCTAAAATATAACCACTTATCTTTATGGACTTTCTCCACCCTCAGAAGTCAAGCTGTGTGCCACCAAAGGAACCTCCCAAAGAACCTTCACATCTTTCAGTTCATCTGCATATTTAGAAATGGAGGAGGGAATATGCAATAGAAAGGAGAAGAGTTTTGGTGAACCAACCATGGGAATAGACCTATAGGCAGAACTAACCTAGCAACATGGTGGTTTCTCAACCCACACTTAAAGCATTCCCAAACATACATGCAAATAGTGGTGTGATTATTAGTGAAAAGTAGTTAAAAAGGATTTGCAATTTTGCAATTTTGGATTTTGCAATGAAGTTGGGTCTGCGCCACAATTCAGTACCATCCCACGGAAGTGGATCGCAAGGGAAATCAGCACATGGGGGAAAAGGTTCATTTCATTTTTCTTTTTCCTTAAGTCAAGACAGAAAGAGGCCTCTTCTCCCTTCTCCCACTGTATTTCATGGCTTCCTTTCCACAGGACCCCAAATCCACATTAGTGCAATTGTACTACAACTAATTTATCGTCTGATAGGACTAAGTTGGCCTGGGTGGGTTGGCCTAGGAACCAACATAATTAGAAATATGATATATTTCACTTTAGGAATGATAATCCAAAGCCCAGATAACCAACTACAAGAATGATAAGAAATAAATCAGTTTCTCTGTTGAAATAGTCCTTGCAAACACACACACACACACACACACACACACACACACAACTGTGACGCATCAGACTTTCAAACTTAAGGAACAGGTAAGGAAGCCCATCTTATTCTTGGCATAAACACAATCTTGTCCCTTGTCCCTGTTTACTCTCTCTCACCCTTTTCATCTGGATACTCTACAAAACAGAAGAATGTCCCCTTGTGTATAACAATGACATCAAGCTAGACAGGCTGAATAAAGCAATTAAAGGGTGACTATATTGGAAATCTTGGTGAGGAAAACAAACTCCAGAGGTGAGGAAGTTTAATCCATGAAAATTCAGGGGTCTACCTTACCAGTGAAATTTGGAGGGGGCCAAATCAGTGATCTGAATCATGCCCGTGGATCTCTTCTTTCAAAACGAAAAGGCAAATTATTGCATCTTACTGATTTCAACACTAAAAGGGAAGCACAGTGCTTGATTCCTTGTTTTCTTTCATGTCTTTGTTGATGGTATTAATTTTTCAAAGGGCAGTGTATTCATTAGGAAAGAAGATCTCTGTGTCTCCCTCCCATGGTCACCATGGTTCCATGGTTCATAAGGGTAAATGGAAGAGCTGCCTGTTACTAAATACATGTACTCCAGTCGTATACTCAGGAACTGGAAAAATAAATGTGGGATGATGTGGCAGACCTTACTTGTTGGCAACTTAATATTCATTCCCAGCCTCATCCTTGCTAACATCCTCACTTTAATTCAACGAACAATGTGTCCATCCCAGGCAAATTCATCAGCACAAGCCTCTCCTGATTTTTTTTTTTTTTTTTTAATACTGTCTTGTTGTCAGAGTGAACAAACCCATGAGCTGGTGTCAGCAATGGCACCTTAGCAGAAGTGACAGAATGATGGTATTTCTTGGCAAGTGTCTGACAGTGGGTGAAGATTTAGCCTTTTCCCATAACTCAACACTGCCTTGAGCATCAATAAAGAGGAATGGCAGAGCCCTTCCTTTGACATGAGGGAATGACAGAGAGAAACAGCAGCAACCTCAAACACTGCAGAGCTGTTAAACCCACTAACCACCTGCAGATTTCTTGGAACAAGTGCAACGTGTGTGCTTGCCTTTGAAGCCACACTAGCTGTATTTAGTTACCTACAGACATATGTAATCCTAGTGAATACAGGTAGATTCATTGGAATGACTAAACAACTATGTATAAGTTATTTGTGTCTCTTTGTACTGAAAACCAAAGCCTATATAATTTACCTCTCTATCTGAATGGTGTTTTGCATTTGTAATCCATGCACTAATAAAAACATGAAATAATAGCAATTTTAGCAGTAAAGGAAAAATTCATCAAACAATGAATTTACCCAACATAATTCAGCAATATGCAGACTCAAACCTACATTCAGTTTCAGTGTCTAGGCTCTTTGACACAAAAGAGAAGAGATATGTGTTTGGTTTGTTTGTTTTAACATGGACATAGAAATTCTCTTGTTTATTTTTGATCTTAAGCCAAAAGTTTTGGAATTTGACCACATCATCCTCCTTTGGTAATATGTCCATATATTTAGGGAAAATCTTTCATACTAGTCCGTAGTATCCACTGGTCCCTCACAACCTTTCTTTGAGTGGTTCTTTCATAGCAGATGACCACAGGGAATAATTTAATTTGTGTTTCAGGTACAACATCCCATCAACTACCATCATTGTATCCTTTAATAATCACTGTAATTTTTTTCCCTTTAAACCAGTTAACAAATCCCAGACTTCTCTACTTCCATGTGCCACCCTCAATTTCCCCTTAGGCTTATTACTTGAAAATATTTCTGATCCTAATATTATATTAATCAGAAATCTTCACTGAGAGCCACAAAGGCTGACACTGGCTGACTCAAGATAAAAGAATGCTTCGAAAGAAATTCTAATGAAGTTGGAGAACCAGTCTCCCAAGGCCCACTGCCAGAGCCTCAGCCCAAATCACAGTCTATGAACCTGCCACTCTTCATGCCACTGCTGAAACAGGTTCAGAGCCACAGGAGGTATCACCAGCAATTCAAAAAAGTCACTGCTGACCTCCTGCTTCTGCTGCCCATGGAAGGTGGCTATCACTGTTAACAGGTGTCTTTGTCGTCCACCTGATTCCCTTCTGTTTCTGTATGTGTTTCCTTCCAGCATTATCTCACAGTTCAAAGTATAGGCTGCATGCACTTGGAAATATGCCTAAATCAACGAGGTGAGACAGGTTAAGTGTCATAAATATGTGCTTGCAATTAAGCTTCAGTATATGAAAATTGACTCTCCCTCCCAGCAAGGGTTTTTAAGTCAGGAATTCCCTGTGTTTAGGAAAGTGGTCTATCTACACAATGAATGCCTCAAAACAAACTACAGAAAAGTAAATATTCAATATAAATAATTATCATTTATCAATGTCTTGCCATTACCAGGCACTACTTTATGAGTTTTCTGTCAAATTATTCATTTACATTACTCCATTTTTTTCAATTTCTGAAGTGAAAACTAAACTATAATAAGGATAAATAGCTTCTCTGAGATCACAACTGATAAGTGATAAGGTTATTCAGATCTGTCAGGTGACAATTCCACCCTCTTACCTATTGCCTACGTTTTTTATAATTGCATAAATAACTATTCACAGGATTTAAGGGGTGTTTTAGTCAGCTTTTTCACTACTGTACTAAAAGATATGATCAGAGCAATTTTAAGGAAGAAAAGTTTATTTGAGGGTGCACAGATGCAGAGGTTTTAGTCCATAGAAAGCCCATTCCATTCCTTGGGGCTCAAGGTGATGCAAAACATCATGACAGAAGAGTGTGGGAGAGAGAAGCAGCTGATATGATGATCAGTAAGGAGAGAGAGAGAGAGAGAGAGAGAGAGAGAGAGAGAGAGAGAGAATCTCCATTCTACAGATACATAATATATACCCCACAGCCACACCACCCATGCACCACCTCCTCCAGCCATACCCCACTTGCCTTCAGTCACCACTCAGTTAATCCCATCAGGGATTAATTCACTGATGAGGTTAAGTCTGTAGCCCAATCATTTCTCTTCCAAACCTACTTGCATTTTCTCACATAGGAGCTTTTGGAGGACACCATATCTAAACCACATGAAAGGGCATAAGTAATTTTGACATATAAGATTGCTTTGTTCCTTGAAAAAATTGATAAGTCATAGGAAATGTCATATGAAAAAGGAAGAATGAAAGACTATGATTGAGTTTAAAACCTGAATCATTAGATTAAGACTTTTGCCTGAAAGTTCTTAGAATTGTAAAATTGGGTCAAAAAATTCTAGTTATAAAATTTTACTTTACCTTAGAATATATCATAAACTAAGCATACTTCAGCAAATATTTCTTTTCTGCTCTGGGAAAATGACTCAATATACTACTTTTCAGGTAATGGCAGCAAAGGTACTAAAGAAGGTTGTATTGCCAGAGGTTCTTTTCTCTTTACTTGACAACAAAATACCAAAATGATAGTTTCTCACATTGGTCAAAATTATATGTTATAAAGGAATGCTTATTTTCAAAGCTTAAATAATTTAATGGAGGTTTTTGCTTTATTAATGAACATTTTCATATTTTAGGTTACTTGTAAGTATTTTAAGGCAACCGTCCAAAAATTTAAAATGAATACATTTTTAGAAGTCGTGTATTTGTCTAATCCACTGAACTTCTTCAATTCTTTGCCCCATACCTTTATTTTGGGTTAGTATCAACATATCAGAAAAAAACATTGACCTTTGGATTTGGGGGATTGGCATATTTCATTCAGCATGACAGTCTCTGGATCCATCCATGTACTGGCAAATGTCATAATGTTATTCTTCTTTATGGCTGAGTAATATTACATTGTGTATACATACAAAAATTTCTTTATCCATTCACCTCTTGATAGACATCTAGTTTGATTCCATAGTTTAGATAACATGAATTACAATGCTATGAACATTGATGTGGCTACATCACTGTAGTATGCTGCTTTTAACTCCTTTGGATATATACTGAGTAGAGGGAAAACTGGTTCAAATGATGGTTCCATTTGTGGTTTTTGAGGAATCTCCATAATGCTTTCCAGAGTGGTTACGCTAATTTGCAGTCCCATCAACAACATATGAGTGTACCATTTTCCCCACATCTTCACCAATACTTATTGTTACTTGTATTCTTAAAAATTGAAATTCTGGTTGGAGTGAGGTGAAATCTTAGTGGAATTTTAATTAGCATTTTTCTAATTTCCAGAGGTGTTAAACATTTTTTCATGTGTTTTTTGACCATATTTCTTCTTTGGAGAAGTGTCTACTTCTTTGCCCATTTACCAATTAGGTTACTTGGGTTTTCTTTTCTTTTTTAAAATTTTTGGTATTAAGCTTTTTTGTTCTTTTTATATACTGAAAATTTGAAGAAAAGTGATGAGGGACAGGAATAAGAAAGAAATAAGAATGAATCTGACACACTTTATTGTAGACATATGAGTACACCCAAGTGAATCTTACCACCAAGTACACCCACAAGACTGGGGTTCTAATTAGTATAAGATATAGTCAATGCTTGTATAAATATATCAAAATAGCGTCTACTCTCATGTATAACTAAAAAGAACAAATAAAAAAAAGAAAGTAGTGGATTTGAATTATTCGTCATATTGAATGGTCTCAATCATGTTCAGTACAGGACATGATACACAGCAGGTGCTCTGTTAGTTTATAGATTGAATAAATGCCTTTTCTATAAGTCTTTACTGGTTTCCTATCTACACTATTCTTATCTGTTCTCTCAAGCTTTTTCTAGTGCCTTCAAGCCCATATGCATTTTACCCATACCTCTGAGCAAATGATTTTTTTCTCTAACATTTACTGAAAAAAGGGAACGTATCTAGCAAGAACTTTCAGCGTTCTTCTGCATCTCAACCTTCCATGTAATTTTACCTCCTCTCTTTCTCTCTCCCTCTCTCTCTTTTCTCTTTTTCATTCAATTATTTCTTAATTATTTATGCCTTCCTTTTTTTTCAGGAAAGACCTTCCAGGAAAGCAAAATTACAAAACAAACAAACAAACAAACAAAAAAAAAAAACCACCTCTCATCAACTAGAAGGCAAAAGCCATGATTTGGGATTTCAATGACAAGAGTCTAGTCTCTGAAGGAGAGACTTACAGTCAAGGCAAGGTCAAACATCTACAATCCTGGAGGAGTCAAAAGGTTAAAAACAAATGATTGAGAGATTCAAGTGGCACACCAGATGATCGTGGTTCATTTCAGTAGCCAATTTATTGAAGGCTTGTCATGGGTTAAGTTCAGCTCAAGATCATGGAAATAGAAAGATGGATGAGATGTGCAGTCTTTGCTGGAGCATCTCACAGTCCAGAGGAGCTAGCAAAACAGTTACAAACTAATAAAAGTTCTACAACCAAGTCTTCTAAGGTAACATGTACCAAGTGCTATGGAAAAGCAGATACAGTAGATATTATTTTGTTCTCCCCTAAGAGCAATCCCAACTGAATATTCTACTTAGAAATTAAGGTCTGTTCCCAGGTGGATGTTAATTTCCATGAGACTCTGTTTTCATCTCTTTATCCCAACTCTTATTTTGTGAAGTGGATTTAGTAGCAAGATGACAAACTGGATTAAACAGTCTCAGGATATAGTTAGAGGATAATGGCTACTGAAAATCAGGTTGTTATGCATGGAAAGGATAGAAAGAATCAAAAAAGATATAGGTGAAACAACAACAATGTCCACTGCAAGAAGGAATTGATATCTAGAAAGGATCAGAAAAATTTACAAACAAAATTAATTTGACAATGGCTTGAAATACAAACAAGTGTTTTCCAAGCAATAACCAACATAAGATCATTCCATAGAGAGAAAATAATAAGCTAGTTGCAACATATAATATGCATCTTTAAAATAACATGATTTGAAACACATAGGGTGCTTTTATGGGACATAGAGACAAGGCAGGAAAAGTAACCTAGAATTCATCAGGAAAAGTTTTGTATGTCATTATGCTCACTAGGTAAAGGAGAACCACCACTGGGTCCAGATCAGAACTACATTTTCTGAGAGTCATCATCCATGGAATGATTTCTTCTATGTTACTCATGTATATTTTCTCTCTTTTTTCTCAAATCCACACAAATAAGTACTGCCATCTTCAGTGAGAAACTAAAGCACAAAACAGTTAAATAACTCACTCTAGAACAGATTAGAATTTGAACCTAAGTAATCTGATAGCAGAGTCAAATCTGTTTAACTTCACACATGTTGACTCTTCTGGAAGTGACCTGAAAGATAAATTATAAATGGAAACTCAGCAGTGATAGAAACCAATAATAGGCTACATCAAAAGATCAGATATAAGACAGTAGAATTTTTAATCTAGAAATTAAGAGTTAGGATAAACAGATGAGACAGATCTTGAAGTGAAAAGAATGGAACTTAAGAAACAACTAAATCTGAGATTGGAAAAGGTAGAGTTAAAGACAATCCAGACTCTCTCAGTTGTATTTCATGGTTTAATTGAAGTAGAGAATTTGAAAGAAAGAACATATTTGCATTTTCTATAGTTCAAACATGGTTTGTACCCACCACAACTTATATTGAGGCTTGGTCTTTAATGTGGCAGTGTTGGAGGGTGGGACACAGTAGAAGTTTGGGTTGGGATGGGGAAGTCCCCATGAATGGACCCATGCCTTTCCTGGATGAGTTGATTCTTGCTCTCACTGGACTGAAAGAGTTACCAAGAAAGTGAGTTGCTGTAAGTCAAGTTTCCCTCCTGTTCTCCCTCTTCCACCCTAAGTTACTTACCTCCCTTCCACCTTTGCCATGAGTTAAAGTAAGATGTTGTCCCACTAGATGCAGCTGACAGATTTTGGACTTTTCAGTTTCCAGCACTGTTACGGTTAAGATATTAGTTGTCCTTTAAAAGCTCTCATGTAAGACCCTGCAAAAAGCTTAGAGGTGGAATGACTGCGTTATGAGAGCCTTAACCTAATCACCTGATCCTTGACAGGGATTAACTGGGTGGTAACTGTAGGCTGGTAGGGTGTGGATGGAGGAAGCAGATCACAGAGGGCATGCCTTTGAAGTTTATATTTTGTCCCTGGTGAGGGGAGCTGTGTCTTTCTCTCCTTCCTAGTTCAATGTCATGAGTTGCTTTTCTCCACTACACTCTTACTCTATGATGATCATCCTCACCTCCAGCTCAGAGCAACCATGTTGGCCAACCATGACTTAGACCTATGAAACCGTGAGCCACAGAATGAACTTTTCCTGTTCTAAAATTGCTCTTTTCAGGTCTTTGGGTGACAACTATGAAAAAGCTGGTGAAAACAAGAACCAAGAGCCAAAGTAAACTCATATCTTTACAAATTACCCACCTCAAGTCTTCTGATATAGCAACAAAAAATAGACTAATACAGCATCCATGAAAAATAATGAGTTCATTTAACCAATCTCTGCATTCGACTAACAGGAGAAAGAATCAAAGTTCTCATAAATAAGGTAAAAAGTGAGAGCAGAATAATATTCAACTTCAATATACTGAAAGAGGTGATCCTTACTCTTTCCTCTCTTGGGTCAAAATCAATTCTGAAAATAGGCTGTTAGAGTCAAGAGGCAACAAATATGAGAGGATAAAAATTGCAGAGACAAGTGAATCAATCTGAACCTGTCACCCAATTTCAAAATTTATTTATACACTAAATAAAATAAAAGTGTATACACATATGTGGGTCTTATAGAAACTCCATAGAAAATATAGATCTATTAACCAGACAGAGTTCTTGATTGAATTCCCAAAACTAACATTTTAAATATAGGCAAAATGCAAATATGTTGAAAGACTGGACCTGTAATTTAATTTACTAAAATATTTCTATTTAAAATCTTTTTAAAAAATTACATATTTAGGCAATAAGAGAAGACATTTGTGCCAACCTTTCATGGTTTTCTCATAAGTAAGTATTTCTAGGCTGGGGTGTAGTACTTGGCTCAGTGGCGGAATACTTGTCTAGCATGCATGGGGCACTGGATACGATTCTCAGCACTGTGTATAAATAAATGAAAGGTCCATCGACAATTTAAATTTTTTTTTAAATTAATAAATACTTCTGAAATCAAATGACTTTAAACAACCTGAGAAACTTCTGTCTGTATATCGGTTTTCATATGTTATGTTCACTTTCCACAATATAAAAGGGAACTCTGGGTCTTTCCCTATTCATTTAATTTTAAATGCCCCAGGTAACCTAACTTTTAAGAAACGCAGTAAAAGTAGACATAACTGACATGAAAACTGTAAGTAACCTAGTAAAATTAGATATAACTGACATGGAAACATTATAAAAGAGAAACAGTTTTTCATTGAAATATAGTAATATATCATTCATGGTCTTGAAATTCATTAATTATATTTTCCTATTGTTATGGCTTGTTTCTTTAGTATTTTAAGATGATAGAGCTAAGAAATGGGCCACTGTCTACATCCCTTACCAATGTGAAATAATCTTATTAACTGAAGCAATTCAAAATCACTGGATTATGATTCTATCTGTCTATAAGTTTAGAAACAGTTCTCTGTTCTTATCATCTCACTAAGGTTTGCTATCTACCAAGGCTCTGAGGGTGGCCTCTCACTCTGTTGCTGCTATGTCCACCATGAAAACATGATTATTTCCAGATAAGAGTAGCTTCTCATGTTGCTTACAGAGCTACAAACTCACTAGGAATGAAATGACACTGGATTTCCTTTAGTCTTCCTCTGTGTCATGTTGGGTTGCTTAGGAAAATAAACAAGTAGAGTGCACCTCTTTCTCTGTCACATTTCCAACTGGAGCTCTGAACCAACGTTGCTGGAGTGTCCCCTGTTTTCTGGAGTCCTTTATAAAAAGGGCTCTTTCTGGCATGCAGAGGCCCAGGTGTCCTCCTGAGGTCTATCTCCTCACTTCTCCACCCTTCTACCCCAGCTAAGCACAAACCACCTCCAAGTACTTTCTCCTTCACCCAGACCAACCAATGCATGGCCTGATTGAGGTCTTCCCTTTTACATTCAGTATACAATACAACGACTATTCAAGTGTTGTCTGAATCTGCTCTTCCAGAGGATTTTAAGAATCGCCACCATAATCTTTCTGGAAGGTTTTAACCATGATTTGGTTGAAAGATGAGCACATCAACAAAACATCCTTCCTGGAACTCTTCTAGGCTAAATACTGCTTCCTACACTCCTAATCCTTCCATTCTTTCTTCCAAATATGGTCACATGCAAACCCATGTTTATTTGTTCTGTAAAGGCCATCACATGTGGATAAAAATGTGAAAAGATCTAAAGAATTTTGGCTCTAAAGCATTACAGGATTTGGAGCAAAACTTTGTAACTTCTTCATCAGAACTGTAAACAGAATTGCTTTTTTTCAGTTATCTGTCAACTTTTAAGACAAACCATCCTGCACTTGTACTGTGTGAAGGCTAGTTTTTTATGTCAACTTGATTGGGTCCATGGGATGCTCAGACAATGGGTCAAGCATTCTGCATGTGTCTATAAAAGTATTTCTGAATGAGATTAATGTTTGAATTGGAAGATTGATTAAAGCAGATTGCCCTTCCTAATGTGGATAGGCCCCATCTAATTGATCCAAGTCCTGAATAGAACAAGCAAGTTGTCTTCTAAGTAAAAGAAATTCTGCCTGGTCTCATTGCCTGCAAGCTGATACATTTTTCTTGCCTTCCTACTCACACTGAAGTATTGGCTTGTTCTGTATTTCAGGTGACCTACCAGCGTTCATTCTACTATACCACCAGCTTAGCTGAGTCTCAGACCCTAGGAAATATGAGAACCTCACCACTTATAGATCCAGACACTTAGCCTTCATGATCACATAAGGAATTCCTTATAATTATGCCTATTTATCCATTCTATTGTCTTCAGTTTCTCTGTATAATCTGGACTAATACCTATTGTGTATTGGCTTTGTATTCTAATGTTCACTCTGGGGTTCTGCTGCATCTCATCCAGAGTGACTGTGCTAAAACTAACAGCCAGAAGAGGAATATTAGCTTCTCCCTTCTTCAGACACTGCGGTCAATCCTTGAGATCTATTTAAAATAGAAGCATGGTTGCTGCTGGCACCAGAAAAATGGAAGGCATGAAATCATATGCAACTTTGATATATACTATACTCTAGAATTCTTAATCCAGTATTCAACCAGATCCAGAGATCCAATTTTATCATGCTTCCAGATGAAAAGGTGCCTGAACTGAATATGATGAATTCACATAAGGAAACATCTTCCAGATGCTGTTAGAAACTATATTTTAAGAGGTTTATCTATGTATTTATTTATAAAGAGATATATTTTGAACAGATGACCATTCCTTTAACAAATAACATACTCCATTGGAACATATCTCCCAAAACCAAGTTGCCCATAGCCATTTAAGATATTTATATCTCTGGATCCACAAATTTCAATAAAAAATTGTAATCCCTGAGAATACAGGTTCATTTTGAGAGAAAAAATAACTATCATATCTGTAGACCTGTTCTTTATACATGATTTTATTTCTGGATATTTTTAAGCTGTATATTTTTTTTTAAATCTTCAAGATTACTTTCCATGTATTTTGTAATTTTTTTCTGACTTTGATAAAAATACCAGTGTGGATTTTTTTCTTGATTACCTACCTAGGCAGCATGAATTGGTTTCTTTTTTCTTCCTAAAAGCATTAAGAATTTTGGTTTTGTCACCTGCTGTTCCACTCTGCAGCACATGTGTTCCACAAGAAGTTAAATTCAAGAGTGAGACTTCTGATAGACAAAAATCAATCCAAATATTTCATCTCCTTGTACAGTGATTGGATAATCCAATTAGAAGTTGAATTTTTTAAAAATAATGAATTTTAGGACTCTTGCTTAGAATGCTGAGAAAGGAACATTCATTTTTCTAGATGAAGAGTGGTTATAAAGCGGGGAAATGCTGCATTCATTTTGGCCTCATGAGAAAAGCTCAGGGATAAAGTTGATAGTGTAAGAGAGAATGAAAGTATGGAGAAATCTGGGCCCATAAAGATACCATTAAGTTACCAAATCAAAACCAACTCAGAACTCAACATGGCCTCATATTTATATACTCATAAAATCCCAGAAATCCTCTATAATGTTTAAAGTACATTTGCTTGGGTAATTTTTATATGCAACACACACAAAAAAACAAAATGCAGTATAATGTGGTAGAAAAACCAGTGTAGAGGCTGGGATTATGGCTTAGCAGTAGAGAGCTTGCCTAGCATGCACAGAGCCCTGGGTTCACTCCTCAGCACCACATAAAAATAAATGAATGGAATAAAGATATTGTATACAATTACAACTAAAAAAATATTAAAAAGAAAAAGAAAAACCACTATATATTAGCTGTGGATATCAATTTCTGATCCCCAAAAATCTTTCCCCAAATATTCTACTTTTTAAATATGGGACTAAGCTAAAAATAGCTTTAATCTTCTGCTATATGAGCAGTGAAAATTAAAATATTTGTCACTATAACTATTTGTCTTCCATTTAAAATTATTTATCTAAATGGATACGGTAATAATTTCTTATAAACTTATATTAGTTTTTGAAAGCCCACATTATTTCCACTTTATACCGCCTGCTTCACTAATGGTGGAAAAAAACAGATGGAAATGTTAATATTTCAGCATTCTTTAGAATTTGACTAAAAAGAAATCCAAACATTAAGGGATTTTTTTTTCTGCAAAATCTCACACAAATTATTAGACTATTATGTGTTTTTTTTCTTCTGAGAGGGGAACTATTTAATATTAAAACCTCATTTCTTCAGGAGGCTAAGGCATAAGGAACGTGAGTGCAAAGCCAGCCTCAGCAATTTAGTGAGGCCTTAACCAACTTAATGAGACCCAGTTGCTAAATTAAAAAAAAAAAATTAAATAAATATTTGTCTTTCAAAATAAATATTTATTAAAATAAATAATAATGTGGCTTAGTGGTTAAGCACCCTAGATTCAATCTCTGGAGCAAACAAACAAACAAAAATCCCCT
Source organism: Marmota monax (assembly GCF_021218885.2). Classification (NCBI taxonomy): domain Eukaryota; kingdom Metazoa; phylum Chordata; class Mammalia; order Rodentia; family Sciuridae; genus Marmota; species Marmota monax. The sequence goes on along the minus strand of NW_026691988.1, from coordinate 1,303,852 downwards.
TATTTCTCACAAGTTATTAAAATATATTATTTTTAAAGATCAATAATTGCAGAAGAGAAATAAGAAGTCTTTAAAGTATTTAATTTACTGTTATTCTCACAAATATTAGCCACTAAATTATCACTTCATACTGTGAAGTAAGAGACTATTAACAATTGTATTATTTGTGATTGACAATACCTAATGATGTAAATATTAAGAAATTTGACACCTAGTAATTAAGTACTGTATTGATTAGTTATTTTAGATGTATGTGAGTTATATGTATTAATAACAACAGTAATAATAATTTAAATTTTAAATCGCTGGCCAAACAAGAATATCTGTTTGTCCATTCCTCATAATAATTTCTTCAAGTAGATGTTGTTATTATTTCTCACTATAAGGGCAAAGAAATTAAAATTGATAGACTATCACTAGCTTGATAAAGATAAACAGATTAAATACTGATAAGGTAAAGAAGAAAGTCAAAGTTCAAATCCATGGAATCTAACTTCAAGTCTGCATGATAAATCACTGCATGATTCTTCCTGGCAAATCTGTCTTTTTCTGATTTAAAATTTAGCAAAGCAAAATTGAAATTAAATAAATACTACAAGTATTTGAAGATATAGATAACAAAAAAGAATTTACATGAATAGAATTAAACTTAGCAAGTAAGCAGATTAATTATCTCCTACGGTGATACATAATTTATGCAAGCTATAGAGTAAGGAGATACTGAATTACAGAGACTTTGTGTTCACCTACATTGAACTTAAATATATTTTTCAGAGAATATAAAGTTTCCTTAGAAACTGTTGACAGAGGTCTTCTTGACAATCAATGTTGAGTTTTAGAAAGCAAAGAAGGTGTTCAGTGATAGACATTAATAATACATTAATAATAAATTAATCAAGTGGTGGATTTCTTCCTATTTATAATTATTCCAACTATTTTAATAGATGAGTTAAAAATATTTTATAAAGTTCATTTTAACTTTTGATGTTTATTGTACGTAAATATTTTTGATTTCCTATCATTGTACCAGGACTCATTTACCTTGTCACTAAACATAGTTCATGACACAACAGGTTCTGAAAATACTATCCAATTATATTGAATCCAAGCACCACCCAAATACTTTAGCAGTTTCTGAAATTGTACAATCTTTCCCAAGATAGAAAAACTTTGTCACCCTAGGAGTAACACCAAGACTTTATTGTCTAAGTCTTCTCAAAGAAATAGATCCCAAGAGAGCATATATACCACAGTCTTGTAAAAATACCTTCCAACAACTATGGACTTACAATAAGCTCAGGAAAAAAAAATTAGACTACTATTACATGAATTGTTCAACTAAGCAAACTTAATTTTGTTAAATATAAATTTATAACCTTTAGTATCTCTCTCAGAGTTAGCTTATGATTTACTATTCCTTTTGACTCTGTAATTTTTTGCATAGTTGACTTCTTCATGATTTGATTTCAGGAACAAAATACAAACAACAATGCTTGACATATGAGTGTTCTGCCAATAAATAATGTGTCTGAGTGTCTGCTCTGACAGACCGAAGCCCGGCTGCAGCTTCTGTGGTTCCTAAGTCTTCTGGTCTCCCATTTATTTTCTTTCCTTCTCTACTAATTCTGTTGTCCCTTAGTGCCTGGCTTCTGGAGTGAACTGTTTTTGGTAACCAAAGAAGTGATTAAGTTAAAATGAGGCTAGCCAGGTGGGGTCCCGATCCAACAAGACTGATGCCCTGCAGTAGAACCAGACAGATGCACGAGGAAGGCACAGACACAGAGAAATGGCTACATGAGGACACAGCATGAAGACAGCCAGCTGCAAATCAAGAAGAGTGGCTTTACCAAGACCCAACTCTGCCAATACCTTGATCTTACACTTGCCGCCTCCAGAACTATAAAAATACAAATGTGTGTTGTTCAAGATCCCAGTGTGCTGTGTTTTGTTATGGCAACCCTAGAAAGCTAATATGATATCTTGATCAATACTTATAAACACAAAGTCCTCAGACTACCTTTTCAGATTTCATGAGGTGGCTTTACATTGGATACTCCACATTTCATTTTAAGTCTTAATGTCCTAATTTGAAAAGTAAAATACTGATTCATTTAACATGAAAAATTTTGAGCAATATAAAGGTTATGTGAAATTACAGGTAGAAGTTAACCATTAACAAAATTAAACATACTTCATCAAAATAAACACCTTTGGCTGGGCATGATGGGGCATGTCTGTAATCCCTGAGGCTTTTGATGCTGAGGCAGGAAGATGGTGAGTTTTCAAAGCCAGCCTTAGCAAAAACAAGGCACTAAGCAACTCAGTGAGAACATGTCTCTAAATAAAATACAAAATAGGGCTGGGAATGTGGCTCAGTGGTCAAGTGCCCCTGAGTTCAATCCCCAGTACCCCCCCCCAAAAAAAAAATCACCTCCAATAAAAACAATGTGGCTTCGCAATGTTTATCCTGCTGTTTTGACTCATAATAAGTACTCATTCCATATTTTTACAGAATGTTTGAGTTGATAACTAAATAAACTCATATTTTATAGTAACAATCATCAAACTGTGGTTGCTGGACCATCCATATTAATATCACCTAAGTAAATACTAAAAAGACTCATTTTCAAACCCTACTCCAGATTTACTAAAACAGAAACACTCAGCCCAGAAATCTGAGTTTAACAGTCCTAAGGTGATTCTGATATAAGACAGAATTGGAGAGCCATGGCTGAGCCACTACAAATCCAAATCCAAGTATCTGAGAATGAATTGAATGACTTTGAAAAAGTGTGTGGGGAGGATGAGCCCCTTATCTCATAAACCAAGTGAATGATTCCCTACATGTATTGGTTTAGTAACAGTCAATATTAAAATTGAAATTGTTTCATTAATTATCATTCGGATTCTAAATCTCACCACGTCATAAATAGCAATTTATTAATTTTACAGTAAAATATTGATGATTTATTAATAAATTATAACTTCTTAGAAATCTAATTTCAATTAACATTTAAACTAAGTAGTCTTTCAAAATATATCCTAGCTAATAGGCCATCTGTACACATTAGTAGATGAGCTAGTGCATTTACAATTACCTACATAAGGCTGCGCAAAATGGTAGGTTATTACAGCTCTTGGGTAGACTAAAGTAGAAGAATTCTATGGGCCCAGGAGTTGAAGACTAGACTGGGCAACATAGCAAGACTCTGCATAAAAAATAAAAAGAAACTATAACTAAATGAAAGAAAGACGTAAGCACAATTCTCAAATGGTTTCTTGCTTTCTATACTCCACTGATTCTCAACTACTTCTGAATTTCTATGAATCTTTATATAAAATAGTAAAAAGGAATTCTCTCTAACAAAGACAATATTTTTCTGAATTAAAAAGTCATTATTTTCTTCTTCAAGTCACAAAGATTGAGAGAAAGGACTTTTAATAATCCAAAGAAATGTAACAGAAACCTTTTCAACATATAACCTTCTACAAATGAGTCCATGTATATGAACATTCTCCATGAAGTCAAATTTCACAGCTAATATTTCAGTATGGGAATATTTTTGTTTTATAATATAGGCAGTGTCCAAATGATACTAAAAAAGAAAAAGAAAAGAGTATCTGCTACTAAAAAAGAAAAAGAAAAGAATATCTGCTACTCTCAGACTTAGAGCTGGAATCTTACAATTTGCTTGTAGTAATTAATAAGTTACACTAACTAGCATACATTTTATTTACTTCAATTATAAGATACATTTGAACTTGTCTGGTCTTCACTCAGCCTGTGCAGTCATTTATAGTACAAAAGATCACTGCCTTTTTGGAAACACAAACCAAGAGTTAAGAATTCTTATGTGCCTTGAAGAGATGATATGCATCATCCTGTTTTCACTAAATATTAGGCCAGGTTTGACTCCTAGTTGGCCATCCATGTTTATGAACAAGAAGACTATGATAACTTGGAATGTACTGGAGTATCTAATAGACATAGTAAATTTTTGATGTAAATAACCGGAAAAATAATAGTGAGGGTAAATGACATTTCAAGTTATCTACAACTGTAATGCCATAAGGACATAAAATTTTCTATTTATAACAATAGAAAAAATCTATATTGTAGTTTTGCTAATGCTTCTGTAATTTTTAAGCTATGTTCAACATGAAGGAAATGCTAAATTTCTGTTAGATTAGGAAACATAAAATTGCCCATATTTTTCAATCCATGTTAACAAACTCCCCAAATCTGAATGCTATAGGTCTGGGACACCACAATTCAGAAATATGGATGGAGGAATATTTTATACAGTACTACAAGGCTATTATCAGTCAAAGGTGAGTGGAGAAAATTCCAAAAGATACATTAGCCAGTTACTTCAACAAACTGGATGTGTGTGAGCATGTATGCATGAACGTATGTATAGTCAGGAGAAATAAATGAACACAGATTTTGTAGTTTGTTTTGTTAAAATTTTGCTAAAATAATGATGGTATCGTGACTAGGTTTCAAAGTCCTTATTTTGTATAGACATGAAATAAAATGTCTGTGGATAAAATTTATTTTATCTTAGATTTGCTTTAAAATACATTAGGAAAAAACATGGGGAATCAATTGATGAAACAGAAATAGTAGAATAATTATAATTGTTAAAAGTGGAATGAATATTACACCTTTTATAATTTTATTTCAAAATTTCTTCAACAAGTATATGCTTTAAAGGTATAAAATTGCTAGAAGCTCTTGAGATGGGACAAATTTAATATAAGTGGTAATGAAACTTCTAAAGGGGCTGCAGTGGGTACATCCTGGGCCACCCTAGGAATCCTCTTGACCCACCTTTTTATTCCAACCATTAATTACAGCAACCAGTTTACAAAGGTGGAGATAGCAGCCCTTAGTCAAAAAAGTGATGGAAGAGTGATGTAAATTACTCTCTTTTGTGTTCTTCCAGCAAACAATTCTGAGGATGTTCCACCAGCCTCTTCAAGGTATTTTTAGAGGAATTTAACCCAGTGGCACATAATAGTCATGCCAACGACCAACCCTGGCTTATGTTTGCCTCTACCCAGTGTCCACTCCTGTCCTTTGGTAGGACATAGCAAAATGAACTTTCTGGGCCTAAGCTCCAGTCTTGAGCTCTGCTTCTTGAGAAACTTACTAAACAGGGTAAAAAGGACATTAGATTACAATCTACAGTGACATTTTTAAACATCAAACAAATCAGTTAAAATATTAGTTGGGTTCCCTTAGGAACAGATTCCGAGACAAACAGGAGGTCAAGAACTTTACTGAGTGATAATGCCTGCATAAGATAAAAGTTGGAGGAATTAGGATCTAGCAGAAAACACGCTTGACATCACTATAAAAATCTGACATGTGTGAAAGAAAAAAAGGAACTATAGAACAGATGGGGCAGGGAGATCTTACAACAGTGAAAGAGATCTGACAAAATCTTACCCAATCTATTAGGGAACTCTCTAGCAAGGATTTTCCCTCAGCAGAGGTCGGTATTGGGAAGAGGTGCAGGGACCATATCAAACTCAGTCACTGACCAGGGGCTGTTTGGGAAGAGCATGAACTTGGATCAAAAACTGGGTCAGATACTGAAAGTGCTCAGGCTCTCTCCCTTAATGTACTAATTGTAGTTAACTAGAAAGTTCTTTCTTGAAGGGAGATTCAAAAACCCCATTTCCATGACTGCCAAAGCAGGAATGATTTTAAATGCTTATATTTTATTACTTCTTTTATTTGTAACCTCAAGTATAGAGCTGATGATAAAACGCAATATTGTTGAGAAATACAAGTATACATATGTTACTATTATAGAAATACAAGTATACATATATATTTACTCATACTGAAATGATTAAAAACAAAGTCTCTGCTTACTTTGAACTTCCTGATGTAATGTGGCTATGTAATGAGGGAAAATGTCAATACTGGTAAGAAAAATAAATTTGGCCTGGGGCTGTAGCTCAGTGGTAGAGCACTAGCCTAGCACATGTGAGGCACTGGGTTCAATCCTCAGCACCACATATAAATAAAATAAACTAAAGGTATTGGGTCCATCTACAACTAAAAATATTTTTAAAAGTTTATTGTACTATCATAAAAGTAGACACTGTGGATGGTCACTAACAGTCCTAAGGAGCCTCCCAAAAGAAATAGAAGAAATGCCACAGCAAAAAATTTCCTACACTCCCAGAGAATGGGTAAAGGAACCTTAAACCCACACAGCAATGAGATGGCATGGGGTTCCAGCAGCATGCCTCCTAGGGGCAGAGGAACTAAAGCTTCTGTAACTCTTTTTTTTTTTTTTTTTTTTTTTTTTTAATTTTTTTTATTGGTTGTTCAAAACATTATAAAGCTCTTGACATATCATATTTCATACATTAGATTCAAGTTGGTTATGAACTTGACTCTTGTATTTAGGGCTGGAGCATCCAGTGTCTAAAGACAAACCAACATGTTTCTCCCAGATTGTATTTCTTATTTCAAAACAGTTTTTTTTTTTTTTCTGGCTTTGTCAAATACAGGGATAAATAAGAGGTCAGTCATTAGAAAGCTGATATGATTATACTTCAAGAAAAGCATTGGTCAGTAAGTAATTGAAGTTAACCGCTTTTTTAATAGTAACAAAACATAGGTAAGCTCATACGTACAAATCTATGTATAAACCCCACTTTATTGCTTGTTTTTGTCATTTGTTATTGTAAAAATGCAACAAGGGAAGACAAGACTATAGATATACAATTGCATGGATTTTTTTCTTTTTGAGTGTTCTTTCTTGCTTTATCATATTTAACTTTGAATAATATTAGAGAGAATAGAGCTGCATACGAGTTGTCTTAAAGTGATCTCACCAAGTACTTCTAATCTTTGTAATGATTTCTAACCCCATGCAATTTCAAAACAGGACCCACTGAAAGATACCGAGGAGTATAGCTGAAGCATTAGACCTGAAGTGCTATGAGAAAACCCATAGGGAATGGTTTAGTTTGCTCACAGTTCTCTACAGCTTTTGAGAGATTGTTTTTTTGTCTTTGAAAAAGCTTAAAACTTGAGACAAGGTCCTTTAGGCAATTTCTCTTGGGAATAACAACCACAGATATTCTTAGAGAAAAATGACTGTCTTCCCTTCTATGTCACAGCTCAGGGAGAAAAGTTTTGTTATGGTCAGTAGAAGTAAAACACAGCCCTGCCTGCAGAACAAATGCAGACATTACATCAGCTTACCTTTTCCAATATTCTAACTTACTATCAGATAAATACTGCTGCAGTTCAGTTAATTAGATTGCTAATTAATTGGGTACATGATTCCTTTTCCTATTTAGAGTAACTTAGAAAATTGTACATTCAAAAAGCTCTGAGATAAGGTAGGACATTTTTCAGAGGGATAAAAATTTTAATAAGCAGTAAACTTTTCTTACTGATTTTTTTGGCAACATTTATTTTGTTCATAAAAGTTCCAATATACTTGCTTATTGTTTCTATCTTTTTGGAGCGTAAAAGTTCAATCAAGTACTGTTTCATTTTGTATTTATATAACAACAAATATTCTTAGATATCTGATAGCCAGTTGACTAACCCAGATGCTAGAGATAGGGTTGTACTTAGTTGTCGCATTTATATATAACACAGCAAAATAAGCAGCTATTTATGGTCACTACTTCACCAATTCTGAGAATAAATTTGTAAAGTCATATGTGCGTGGTGTAATTGTTCCATTTTTGTTGTGTTCAGTAATATACTCGGAACATTTCAGTGATTAGGGCTTGCCATATCACATTACCTTGTGACAAGCAACATTTCTTGTTCAGTGATATGCAAAAAAAATTCTTTCCATGCTTACCTCATGTCATATTATACTTATAAAGATTCCATAGATGCAGAGCTGAGCAAATGCCCAATGGCAGATGGAAAACAGTGGAATAACAAAAGAAAGGTCATGATAATGTCTGGAAAGGAAGGGTAATGATAGAGGTACCTCTTAATTCTAATTAATCAGCTAATAAATCCCTGTTATTAAAGATACAACTGCTGGTACTGTCCAGACTTAAGAATCCTCCTTTCACCCACGCATGAACTCTCTTCAGGTCAGTCAACATTTAATGAGTATCTGTCACACGCTGAACCTTGGATTCAGCACTGTCAGGGCTACAAATACACAGAGTACCTAATGATGGAGAAGCTTGCAATCTATTGGCAATGGTGTTGCTAACACACAAAATCATTAGGATCTAATGAGAGGCACTAATCTAATTTGAATTCAGACAAACTCGTAGAGCTGAAGGTATTTTCTTGAACTAGGTGGGAGCTGAGATAGGATGTAAGAGTTGGGTAAATTTTAATGTGAAAAAGGAAAAGTGATTTCTAGCATAAGAGATATACATACAGGATTAGGTTGACATTAGGCACCCTGATAGAGATAATCCTTGATGGCAATGAAATTGATTATCATGGCTTATTGGAGAGGATATGTAATGTAAGCATTTTAAGAATGGAAAGGTGAGAAATAAAAGTGATCTACAAAGAAAATTAAATAGATCAGACACTAAATCAAACGCTTTTTGGTATGGAGCAGTGTACTCATGATGATGTGTGTTCATGATACATGACAAAAGAGATAAATACAATTAATATTTATATGTGCTTCCTATACCCAAGCAATGTGCTAAATGTCATACTTACATGACAACAGCATATAACTTCAATGGAATCAAGCAGGTATCACCAAAATTATCTTCAGAGATGATCTTCATATCTCATAGCCAACTAAGATCAGGGTATATAATTTTAAGCCTAACTCCCATTGGGTAACATCACCATGATGTGATAGTGGAATAAAATTATCTAACAGTAAATAATTATACTATTAGGCTGAGTTATTCCATTGCTTCAATAGAGACCATGTTCTTCTGGTCTGCCTCCCTATGTCCAGAGGCAATATCTATTCTACAATCAGAAACAATCCTGACATTTCCAGTCAAAACTTAATCTGCCCCAACTGAGAAGCCCATTCAGTTCCTGTTCAAAGCCAGATTTAGTTGGAAGAAACCAGATTTCCTTTAGGAAGGAAGTTTCAGGTAAAGTGATTTTCTCCATTGTCTCAGTGAGCTTCCATATCAAATTTAAATATCCTCCACACTTATGACCCATTTAAATTATTACCCCTGCCCACCTCTTCACTGTCTTCAGCCTCTGTTCCCCACCTCCCCCAAGGCTGGAACCCCTCAAACCTATTATTACTTGTCAACCATCAAGCTGCTTTATCCTTCCGTGCCATTACACATATTGATGTGTTGCCTCTCTGTCTTACCTGAAGAATCATTTTATGCATCACTTCTGCTGTGAAATTTAGCTTAACATACCAAGGAAGATTAATTTCTTTTTCAATCTTTTAAAAAATTCTTAGTATACCTCTATACCCGTCATAATTCTAAGAACTGGAAATACAGTACTGAATATAACAAGTAATTTCCCTGTCCTACAAATTGGCAATCCATTCTGAGAATTAGAAACGTAAGAGCTCTTTCATCAATATTTCATGTGTGTATCATGCAAACCTCTCCAAAAGTACATGGGAGTATACTTCTGTTTTCACATCTCCTTCTTACTAAGGCTGAGTATTCTTTGTCTGAAATGCTTGGTAACAGAAGTGAAACATCAGAATTTTTTCAAATTTTGGAATATTTGCAAATACATAATAAGATATCTTGGGGACATGATCCAAGCCTACACATGAAATTCATTTATGTTTCATATATACTTTGCACACATAGTCTGAAGGTAACTTCATACGATATTTTTGTTGCTGTTTTTTTTTAATCTCAATAATTTTTATTTCTAGAAGGAGATAATATCATGCAAGTTGAATCACTGATTGCAAACAATGGATTGAGATTATATGCTTTTTCTTATTTATTGATATATATATAAGATGTACAACAGTTCTGAAAAATCATACAGTGAGAAACTATTACTAAGGTCCATTTGTTCTTGTGTGAGAGCAAACTGATTAGTAAAGAAGTATCAATCAGTCTTGTTGTTTTTTAATCTTTTTTAAAGCTTTATGGTTATAGTTTGGGAAGCTGAAGCAGGAGGATCATGAGTTCAAAGCCAGCCCACCAAAAGTGAAGCATTTAGCAATTCAGTGAAACCCTGTCTCTAGATACAATACAAAATAGGGCTGGGGTTGTGGCTCAGTGGTTGACTGCCCTTGAGTTCAATCCCCTGAATGCACCCCACTGCCAAAAAAAAAAAAGAACAACAAGAGTAAACTGAAATCAATTTCCATGCATGTGTGAATTGTCATACAATATTTTAGTGCACCTGCATTTTACCCCAACCTGTCAGATGAAGCCAGATATGACATTTGCCACTGTGGAGCCATGTTGATGCCTAAGACATTTTGGATTTGGAATCATGTCAGAATTTGGATATTGGGATTAGGGATGTTCAAACTGTATCATATTAGCAACTTAATAGCAGGTACTATGACTATCACTGGATGGTCCCTAGTGTCCAGCCAAGTGCTAGTGTCAGAGCTGCAATTGAACACCCATAGACAATGCTGTTATGTGTCAGTGTGGATAGAATCACATTAATATAAGTAACTTCTCCTATATTGACAGGCTTTTGAATGTTTTATTATTGTTGTCTGAATGATAATATCTCTTTAAAGAACAGTTTCTCATTACTTTCTAAATTTGAATGAAAAACCATCCACTTAAACCCAACTCTAAAGAGTCTTCTAAGGATATATTCCCTTTGACAATACTTTACAACTTCAATTAAAAAATCATAAATGTTTTGATAAATTATTTCTTAGTTCATATGTTGTTTATTATTTTTGTTTATATATGACAGCAGAATGCATTACAATTCTTATTACATATGTAGAGCACAATTTTTCATATCTCTGGTTGATGTTGATTTATTTCAAGTCTATGCTTCATTGTGAGGACCTAATTTTCACAAATACATGCATACATCCTTTAATGGTGAGGATATAATATGGAAAAATGTGTCATTGGGCAAGTTCATCATTGTGAGAACATCATGGAATTTACTTACACCAACCTGGATGGTATAGCCTGCTGCCCACCTAGGCTAAATGGTGTATGTATGTATATACATACATATATATTTGCTGCTACGGTCATGATGAAGATAACAACAACAGGTTATACCAAACACAAAAGAAAACAGTATAATCAAAAGAACCTGCATAACATGGCATACTCTTCTACATTAAACTTTCTTTTTTATGAGTAAAAGGCATATGTTCAGAAAGAACAATGGAAAGTATAGTAAAATAGCTACATAAACTAGAAGCATAGGCATTTATTATCATAATCAAAGAATATATGTACTATACATATTTATATGCACTCTACTTTTATCCAACTGGCAGCATTGTTGATTTACACCAACTTCACCCAAACACATTATTAGTGTATTGCTATACAACATTGTGATGGCCATAATGGTACTAAGCGATGGGAATTTCCCTGATCCAATGTAATCTTATGTGACCACCTTTAAAGTGCAGTTATCCTTGATGCATAGGAAGCATTACACACAATACTAATTTATATTTAGAGGATGTTCTCTGGTGATGCTGGTGTTTTTTTTATTTGTTGCTATTATTTTGCTTGGTTTTCAACCTTTGTCTCTGAAACTAGAAATGAGCCAGGGAGAACAAAGAACATCAATGATTCCATTATGTATTCACTCTCTCTCTCTCTCTCTCTCTCTCTCTCTCTCTCTCTCTCTCTCTCTGTGTGTGTGTGTGTCACTGTGACTAGTTTATGCTTGCTTCCCTAAGGTTTGAATCTTTTGGCTTTATAGACTTCTGTTTCTTAGTTTATATACTGTAACTTCAAAAAGAAAAAAAAATGACTTTTATTTATCCAATTGTACTTTCACCAATTTTCTATAACTTAAGCTGTCACTTTCAGCTACTGAGTTAAAAATGTTCCACAGAGATGATAGCAGCTTCTGCTTGGCACCTTTCCTCCTACACAGGTGGGGGCCAAAATCACAGTGCCGAAAAACAGAAACAGAGATTTTAGGATATTATTTTTCTAGGACAACATGACTGATATCACTTAGTATTTTTATAGTTATCTAAGAATATCTATATTGTAATTTTTATTTTTTAAATCTAAAACATGATTATGACACAAATCCTTACCTTAAAACAGCCACTTATGACTTGAATTTTTTTAACTTTAAAATACTCAATAATGAACCCGCTCTGTTTCCCCAATATCACACCTTTTTTGTTTAGATGTCTCACATACCTTACAACTTCCTAGGGTAATGTATTGGACTCACACTACTAAACATTTAATATTACAGACATCTTGCACCTTCTACAGTCAAAATGTGGCTGTCCTATATCACATGCCATAATTGTTAGTCTAGGTAACTGGCTATTCAAACCAACAATTTGCATTAAAGATTCCATTTGTAAGTTTAACCATTAAAACTTGCACAAATTTATCTCACTTGCAAATATAACATGTAATTCCCCACCACATAATAGTTCCCAATTTTATTTTCACTTTATAGTATCTTAGTTCATTTATTTACTTTGTATACCAATTTAGTCTTTCTTTGCACAAAACTTAGAAAAATGTGAGTTATTTCCCTCTCCTTTACCCAAATGATCTCAACTCTTTTGACCAATACATCTGTGCTTACTCTCCCTCCATGTACCTGAAGTCAGATTCAGAGACTTTGGTGAGGTTTTGCTTTGAGTATGTTACAAGGATGGCAATCCTCTCAACAAATACATGAAGGAATTATATCAAAAGCCATTGTGTTCTGTCTTTAAATAGGAAGATGCTAGGCTGCAAATAAAATGTGTACTTTTCATACCAAATAAGTCAGTAGTTGGTCTGGGAATTTACCTCCTGTGTTAGCATATCAGTTAATAGCTAATTTTCATTTTCATTTAAGATAGGAGTGAAAAAATTCATTTTGGTAATTTCAAAGGCAGAAATTTATCAATGCTATATCAGAGGAAAGATTTTTCACAAATGAAAAAAAAATTGTGTACTCATATCACAAATAATTCAAAACATTTGTGAATTATTTGTGATATGAATCCACATCTTTTTTTTTTTTGAAATGTTAGAGTCAAAGAATTGTAACTCTGAGTCTCAGATCACAATATCTATTCTACACAGGTGAATTGACATTGAGTTTCTCGAGAAGAAATCACTGGTTAGTGCCAGCATAATCTTCCCAAAAACTTTCCTTTGACCATGCTGTTTAGGTCTAAAGCTATCTTGGTGGAAGGTTGTTGCCTATATGTTAATTCATTCATAAGTAGAAAATATATGCCGGGCTGGGGATGTGGCTCAAGCGGTGGCGCGCTCGCCTGGCATGCGTGCGGCCCGGGTTCGATCCTCAGCACCACATACAGACAAAGATGTGTCTGCCAAATATTAAAAAAAAAATAAATATTAAAAAAAAAAAAAAAAAAAAAAAAAGAAAATATATGCCATTCCCCAGTAAAATATTGCAACACAATCCCTTCTCCACGTAGTCTACAATCTTTCAGAGAAAATAAAAGCAAATTTTTATAGTATGTTAACTATTAGTCTAAAAAACATGGAATATGAAGTTCCCTACGACCACAGATTCAGTGCATTCTCTTGAGATTTCAGGGCTCAGCAAAGCTCTCTAAAAGAAAAGTACTATCTTAAACTGAAGCTTAAAGAATACCATGAGAGATACCATGGTATGTTAATCTGTTAGAAGTGCATGTCAGTGGCATGTAAGACTAAGAGTTGACACCAGAAAGAGCCAGTAAAATAACCAGAACCTGAATGGAGAGGGGAATACAGCAGGGTTAGCAAAGGTTTTCTACAAAGGACCAGGTAATAAATAGTTTGGAGATCATATAGTCTCTTGTGGTAACTACCACTCTAAAGTGCTAGGGAAGTACTAAAGCAAATGTAGACAGTATGCAGATGAATGTAGTTCAGTGAATGTATAAATGACATCTTAATAATATTTAGTCTTCCAAGCTATGAATGCTATATCTCTCCACTTATTTGGTTATTACTTAATTTTTCTCAGCACTTTTTTTTTTGTTTTGGTAGTGGGGATTGAACTCAGGTGTGCATAACCACTAAGCCATATCCCCAGCCCCTTTATTATTATTATTATTATTATTATTATTATTATTATTTTGAGACAAGGTCTCACTAAGTTGCTCAAGGCCTCGCTAAATTGCTGAGGCTGGCTTTCAACTTGCAATCCTTCTTCTTTAGCCTCCCAAGCCACTGGGATTACCATGTCTTGCTCAGCACAATTTTATAGTTTTTAGTATGTAGACCTTGCTCCTTTTAGTAAAATTTGTCTCTATTTCATATTTTGATACTATTACAAACAGTATTATTTTATTCCATTTCCTATTGTTTATTGCTAGTGTATAGGAATATTGTAGATGTTTACATATTGATCTTGTATCCTGCAACATTGCCACACTCACTTATTAGTTTTAGTGGCTTTATTGGAGTTTCTATAGGATATCCTAAAGTTATTTCATCTGAATTAATGCATTCTCTCTTTCCAATATGGATTCTTTTTACGTATTTGTTTATTTTTGCTCTGCCATCCTGTACTGGTTAAAAGCTGCAATACATTGTGGCATAGAAGTGATGAAAAAGAGTATCCTTGCTTTGTTCTTCGTTTTGGGGAGATAGTAGCCTTTCACTATTAAATATGAGGTTAGTTCCACAGTCTAGCTATTGTGAATTGTGCCGCTATGATCATTGATGTGGCAGTATCCCTATAGTGAGCTCTTTTAAGATCCTCAGGGAATAGTCCGAGAAGGGCAATAGCTGGGTCAAATGGTGGATCCATTCCCAGCTTTCCCAGGAATCTCCATACTGCTTTCCAAATGGGCCTCACCAATTTGCAGTTCCACCAGCAGTGTACAAGTGTACCCTTTTTCCCACATCCTCGCCAACACTTATTGTTGTTTGACTTCATAATGGCTGCCAATCTTACTGGAGTGAGATGGTATCTTAGGGTGGTTTTGATTTGCATTTCTCTGACTGCTAGAGATGGTGAGCATTTTTTCATGTACTTGTTGATTGATTGTATGTCCTCCTCTGTGAAGTGTCTGTTCAGGTCCTTGGCCCATTTGTTGATTGGGTTATTTGTTATCTTATTGTTTAATTTTTTGAGATCTTTGTATATTCTGGATATTAGGGCTCTATCTGAAGTGTGAGGGGTAAAAATTTGTTCCCAGGATGTAGGCTCTCTATTTACCTCTCTTATTGTTTCTCTTGCTGAAAAAAACTTTTTAGTTTAAGTAAGTCCCATTTGTTTATTCTTGTTATTAACTCTTGGGCTATGGGCGTCCTATTAAGGAATTTGGAGCCCCACCCCACAGTATGTAGATCATAGCCAAATTTTTCTTCTATCAGATGCAGTGTCTCTGATTTGATAACCTAGATGCCCTTCAATAGATGAATGGATAAAAAAAATGTGGCATCTATACACAATGGAGTATTACGCAGCACTAAAAAATGACAAAATCATAGAATTTGCAGGGAAATGGATGGCATTAGAGCAGATTATGCTAAGCGAAGCTAGCCCATCCTTAAAAAACAAATGCCAAATGTCTTCTTTGATATAAAGAGAGCAACTAAGAACAGAACAGGGAGGAAGAGCATGAGGAAAAGATTAACATTAAACAAAGATGAGTGGGGGGAGAGAAAGGGAGAGAGAAGGGAAAGCATATGGAAATGGTAGGAGACCCTCAATGTTACACAAAATTACATATAAGAGGTTGTGAGGGGAAAGGGGGGGGAACAAGGGAGAGAATTGAACAACAGCAGATGAGGTAGAGAGCGAAGATGGGAGGGGAGGGGAGGGTGGATAGTAGGGGATAGGAAAAGTAGCAGAATACAACAGTCACTAATATGCCATTATGTAAAAATGTGAGTGTGTAACCGATGTGATTCTGCAATTTGTATTTGGGGTAAAAATGGGAGTTCATAACCCAATTGAGTCAAATGTATGAAAGATGATATATCATGAGCTTTGTAATGTTTTGAACAACCAATAAAAATAAATAAATAAATAATAAAAAAAATAAATAAATATGAGGTTAGTCAGAGGTTTTCATAGATGTCGTTTATCAAGTTGAGGACATTCCCTCTGTGATGGTTCATTTTATGAACCAACCAACTTGTCCAGCCTGTCCAGATCAGTTAGATGTTTTCCCAAGCACCAGCCTTGACATTGCTGTAAAGATATTTTAATTTTTTAGTTGTGACTAATATTTAAATCAGTAGACTTAGAGCAAAATAGGTCACCCTCCATAAGACCATAAGATAAAAGACTAAGATCCCCCAAAGAAGAAATTTTGTCATCAGTTGCTTCTAAACCCAGTCCTGATCTACAAATTAGAGACTTGCAGACTCTCACAGTCATGCAAACCCTGCCTCCCTGCATCTCTTGACTCTCTGCCTCAGTTCATCTATCCATCTACCTATACAGGTTCCTATAATAATTCTTAGTCAAGGGCATCTTTTGCAAATTTTTCTGTCTTTTCTGATCATTCTCTTGAAAATCCCTGCTTATTTTTTTTTACTTGCTTAATGGCTGGCTAGAATTTTCATTTCCAAATTAAAGAGAAGTGGTGAGAGCAATAAGTCTTTTATTTCCTACATGAGGGAAAATAATTTGAATACTTATAGATATTTCACAGATATCCTCAAATAGGTTAGAGATGTTTCCTTAAATACATTTTAGCTTGCTATGAGGTTTTCTCCCTCTTCTTACTTTTTAAATTCATGTATCATTGTTGAATATTGTCAATGATTTTTCTGTGATCATATTTTTTCTCCTTTTCCTGATTAATGTGTTGAAGTTCTATTGATTGATTTCACATGCTAAATCAATCTTGCATTCACAGAATAAGCGGCTCCTTTTAATGATTTATTGTGTTTGTTACATGTGGCTGCATGTGATTTGTTCATTGTGTGATTTGCTAGGGCTGCCTTAATACACTTACAAGCTGAATGGTGCCAGCAGCATAAACTTACTGTCTCATATTCTGGAGACTATAACCTAGCTTCATTTGAATAGAACTTTTTTTTTTTTTTTTTTCTGAGCAAGAGGAAGATATTCAAGTCTGTTCTCATTTCTTTGGTCTCTCAGCCTCAGCTTTTCTCCTGGCTCTTTGAAGTCTTATTCTTCATGTGCATATTTCAGAAGTCACTGATGGAGTTGAAAGAAATGTATGTGCAGAATGTGTATGCAGAATTTGGAAATGGGCATCCTTTTTCTGTAGCTCTCTCCTTCCTGCAATTTTCTCCTCAATTTCCTTCTGCTCTACCTTTTTAGTCTGGCAAAACCACAGATGTTTATTTGAGCTCTATTCCCTATATACCTCAGGAAACTGGGAATTACCTCAAGGAGAAATCTAAGTAAATATAAGTGTCACCTTGGCCACTTCTTTTCTTTAAAAGATTGTGTTGGTTTCTGGTGTTTGGGTTGATTTTTAATATTTTGACCAGTTTTTTAAATCCAAAGTTATAATAATTATCAATAGGAGGATCAGTTCAGAAAATGTTACTCACCATTATTGGAATCATAACTTTAACCAATGTTCTTTTGCTTGAGAGAAAAAAATTCATAATCCAATTCCCTGCTGATTCCTATGTATTAATTTATTATGATGATAAGCTGTACATTATTACTTAATTACTAAAGTTTAATTTTATAAAGTTTTAAACTTCAAAATATAATAAATCCCAAGTATTTTTAAACAACATCCAAGAACTATTAATGAGGCTCAAGTTTACATTTCTTAATTGGTAATAATTTTCTAATTTTAACATATTTTTAAAATGTGACTTTTAACATATAGTTTTAACATAATTCTTTTATTTTAAATCAGACAAAACAAAATTTAAAATGCTAATGCCAGAAAATCCTCACTCTGTTCATATTTTCTTTTTAGTTAGAATCACTTGTTTCTCATCCTCATTTTGTGTAGACAACACTGGGTAATATCCTTACACTATCTCTAACTTGATATCATTAATAGAGGTCCAAAATTTATTCATAACATAGAAAGACAATGGGACAGAAACTAGATCTGGGTAAGATGGAGGAAAACCACATGATGGGGTTGCAACTGAGCTAAATATTTTCTCTCTCTCTCTCTCTCTCTCTCTCTCTCTCTCTCTCTCACACACACACACACACACACACACACACACACACACACAAAAGAAAGACTTTACAAGGGGCTCCTGCACTTCTTGCCTTTTTTAATTCTTTAGGTACTTTCAACAGTTAGACTTTTCTCTTACCCATGGTCTTAGTCAAGATTCTCCAGATAAAAAGAGACAATAGATATATGAGAGGGGATTTATTATGGGAATTGGCATACGTGACTGTGGAGGCTAAGAGATTCCACGTTGATGGTCATCTTCAACCAGAGATGCCAGTGATGTAGCTCAGTCCAAGTCTGGAGACCTGAGAACTGCAGGATAGGAGCTGCTTGTGTAAGTCTTTGTAACTCTTCACCTGAGGTCCAAGATCTGTGGACCTGGGGTCCTTTGGTGCAAGAATTGGAGTCCAGAGATCAGAAAACCTGAAGTTCTGATATCCAAGAGAAGGACAAGATGATTGTTCTAGCTCAAGAAAGAGAAGAAAATCATCTTTCTTTTGCCTTTTTGTTCTATCTGGGCCCTCAGTTGGTTGGATGGTGTCTGCCTCTATTGGGTGAGTACTGAATATCCTTACTCAGTCTAGGATTTAAATGTCAATTTCTTCTGGAAAAGACTTCACACCCCCACCAATGTACTCAGAAAATATGCTAGAAAAGCCATCTGGGTGACCAAGTTGATACCTACAACTGACCATAACATCCATAATAATTAGTATAATTGAAAACTAGCTTAAGAAAAATGACTATGTAAAAAAGATTTCCTTGAATATGTAAGGCAATTAAATCTGTATGTGATTTATTAGACAACAATTTTTAACATTTATTTTTACCTAGTGGAGGAAAAAAATTACAAAATTCCATTTTGACTTACATACTATTGAGAATAAAGTTAAGCACTGAATTTTTATAACAAAATGTATAAAAAGACTGATGTGTTTCCACAATATGCTTGGTGTAAGAAATGCTAAAGTGAGCTAGATATAATCTCTGGGCTGAAAAAATATATGATCACTCACTAACTCATCCTCATTTCAAAAAAATCTTTCATGCCTAGACTTTCTTCTCTAGTGTTATTGCCAAATCTATAAAAATATTTTGTACTATCTCTAAAACTTGGTAGCCTTTTATGAGGTAGTAAAGGATAGTGGATAGTGGAAAGAGTATGAACTTCAGAGCCAGGGAGACCTGGATTCAGATTTTAACTAAAACATGTATTAAATGTATATGTATGTATGTGTGTGTGTGTGTGTGTGTGTGTGTGTGTGTATATATATATATATATATATATATATATATATATATATATTTCTTTATTCAGGAAGGAACTTCAAGTGTATGTTGTTTAATTTAATCATCCATAAAGAGCAGCACTAACACATGCATTAAGGTATTTTGCAGAAAGTAGATAATTGTAAAAATCTCCTAGAAAATTATCAAAGCTAAATAAGTCTTTACTTCCTATCTTCTACCAGCATTGGGGAAATGGATGAAAACATGATTTATAAATGATAAAATAATATTCTAATTTTAAATTTACTTTTAATCCATCAAGCATATTGCTAATAGACTAATCTGAAACTTACTTTTACAAATAATATGCCTTGACACTGATCAGCTTTGAGTTTCTTTAGTCAAGCATTAGCTCCTCTGTCTAACTTTTAAGATCATTAAAAGATGTTCACATCATCCCTATCCAATCATTAACCCATTACTTCCTAAGGCTCACTGTAATCTCTAAGTTTTCTCTGGACAACTGGACAGGCATGCACATTCTCTCACTTTGTTTTGTCTTTGATTACTTTGAAGCATGTTTTTTTTTCTTCAATTTATCCAGATTCTTCCCATAATTCTTCAACATTATGGTCAATTCTAAGCTCAGAGAAAATCTTTCCTGAATACATAAACCTTCACTGAGTTCTCTTGTTTCAACTCCTGAAGCATTTATGTACTATTATTCAATGTTTCAGGTGTCTTATAACTGTTCTTCCATTTGTATGTCAACTCCTTAAAGTCAGGAATCTTCTATTATATGCATTACGAAAATATAACATACAGTGCTTTTATTGGTGTTTTATTTGTACATAAAGAAATTTAAACAAGAAAATAAGCGTTGGGCATCAGTAGTTTCTATGTAGTTTGCATTGTGTCTTCCCCAAAGGAAAAGATGAAAAAATAGAATACAGGATAGATTGCTAAAACAGAGGCATCTCATACTGCTCTCAGCAGGAACCAACAACATTGTCACCTTGATTTTAACACACAGTCATCAAGACTGTTACGCAACAAATTTGTTGCTTAACCCATCTACTCTCTGGGACTTTGTTATGACAACCCTAGTAAATTAATACAGTTTGTTAACCTTCCCTAACATCCCTATAAAAAAATGCATGGAACATTCAGAGTAGCAAAATCCACAGCCACGGACAAAATCTGCATCAATTCTAGATAGCAAGTTATCCTTACAAAAACCTTAAAATGCTAATAGGTGAGGATCAACACTATAAGAGCAAGAACTAAGCGGTCTGGCTAACTGTGTGGAAGTAAGCAGAGAAAATGAACAAGGGACTTTTAAGAGCCGCAAGACCTAGAAAACTCTCAAATCACCACACTCTGGAGTTTGGAAAGCAAACATAAAAATGGTGACTGATTTGAGAAGAACTCAACAGACTCCAATTTGTGGGTACAGTCTTGGAAAACACTGAGGTCATGTGGTGTTGGTGTGGTTTAAGAACTTTTAACTCAGTAAGAAAAAGAAAACACAAAACAAACTAACACAAAAACCAAATACACGCCAAAAAATAAATAAAGTCAACCTAAGTTACTTCTAAAACCTGCTGCATCTAAAATCAAATTCAGCAAGATATGAGCAATAGAACAAAGACTGAGATGATCTCATGCATGGGAGAGGGAAAATACAGCATAAGGTCTCAAAGAATAGTAAGATATATTTTTTCAATGCCAACAGGAGTTCTGGAATCATAAACCTACAACATATAATCTTATTCTCCTTTCTTTCCTGAAGAATACAGAAAAGGACTACACTAAAGTCATAGATAAAACTATTGCAATAAAACTAAGATTCAGGAAAAATACTATGTTACTATAGACAAAGAAGGTGCAATAGAAAGATATCTCCACAATAAAGTTACCTAATTATTAAAAATAAGTACAAAACAATTAATGAAATGTTAGAAACTAAAAACTGCTTAAATAAGAATTATAAAAGCTTATAATAAATGAGATGACTGAACAAAAGTATAATTTGAAAAGAGTAGACAAGATTTAGAAAGTTATAAGAAAAGTTAAAAGAAAAATGTCTTAATTAATACTAGAGGGAAAAACAAACATACACAAATAATGACTTAAAAGAAACAGAAAGTAGCCAATGTTTAAAAGTCAAAGATGAACACTATGAAAAAAAGTATGCACAGAAAATGATACATATAACTGAAAGACCAGATCTAACATATGAAAACTAAGATCATGAAACAGGACAAAAACACAACTCAAAACAACTTTCCTAGAAAATAGATAACTTGAAATTTCATATCCTACCATACAGTATACACATGGACAAATAATCCAGAGGAGAAAACATCCAGACATGTTTTCTTAGTAGAAAAACTTAGATTTTAAGAGTGGGGAGAAAATAGGGGAGGGGAGCTTGAGAATGTAGGCAAATATACCAAAGCACTTAAAAAGAAAACTGCACTGTTTGTTTTGGTACTGGGGATTGAACTCAGGGGCACTTGACCACTGAGACACATCCCCAACCCTATTTTTTGTGTTATTTAGAGACAGGGTCTCACTAAATTGCTTAGTGCCTTGTCATTGCTGAGGCTGGCCTTGTACTGGCACTCCTCCTGCTTCAGCCTCCAAAGCCGCAGGGATTATAGGCATGCTCCACCATGCCAGGCGAGAAGTACACTCTTATTAGACTCTTTGACAGTAGCACATTATGCCTGAAGACAATGAAGACACAAAATTTTAAAATACGAGGAAAGAAAATGTGAACAAATAATTTTTGTGTTCAGGCTGTATGTCATCTATACTAACTGTATATATGAACATAAAAATTATCTATTAGGAATAAGAATACAGAGAATTTTGCTTCCATGATCATGTCTGAAAGAATCTATTAGAGAACAAGTTTCAATAAAGTAAAGAAAGAAAGAAAAGAAAATAGAAGCCATCAGCTTGAGGTCTGGAATGAGCTTTCAGTAGATATTTACCTATAGAAATAAACCTAATTGATGGTTATAAGAGAAATAAAATATCCACAATGGATATTCATCTGTTGCTAACTTTAGTCTATTTCTGGCTCCCTTTTCCTCTAGGAGAGGCTGGAAAGTGATTGTAACACTTTAAGTTCACAGAGTGGGGATCTTGCAGCAGAACAATACCCACAAGTAACAGCAAATCTCACCTCACAAAAGATCTAGCTCCACCTGAGCCTCAACATTACCATATTGTAGCAACCAGCACTGCTGTTACTTCAGAAACTGGCAAGGGGCAACGGGGGATTGAGAAAAGTAAAACAGACACATATACATATAGAGAGAAAAAGCTGGGGCCAAGTGGATCATTATCCCCTGATGAAAGATAAATGACCTGGAGATAGTACAGTATGTTTATTATATAAATCTCATCAAAAGGTAATTTTTAGAAAGTTTCAGCAAAGAAGGCAATCTGAAGGACACAAGACTGGCAACACATTAGGGTTATCTTGTTATGCTCAGAATTCTCTATCCTCTGGAGTTGATGCCTGAGCTCAAGGCCCAGAATGATATAGCTCTGTGGGTTTGCACAGAGTCTCCTCAGGCCAGCATTACCATAGCAACTGGGACATCTTGACCTGTACCTTTATACAGAAAGTTCCCAGTACAAATGCAGCTGAGGCAATCAGAAACCAACTCACCACTCTCCATGTTTATCACATAAAATTGAGAAGAAAAAAACTCCCAGATCAACAACTCCCAGATCAAAAGGCCCCAAGAGGGAAAATCCAGAGGGACCCCATAGGTCATATATCTGGACATCTATTTGTACAATAAAAACAGAGAAGTCCCAGAACAAAAATTTTAAAAATAAAAATAACTACACACAAAATAACACATATAAAATAGGAAAAGGGAAATCCATTGCAATTGATATGCAAGTCTAAGATCTCTGAAGTCATGAAAAAAATAGGTAAACAAATCTCAGTCAATTTTTTGTTGCATTGATCCTGTGTATTTTGTTTTTTGTCCTCAATTTCACTATTTCAGTTCTGATCTTTATTATTTCCTGTCTTCTACAGATTTTATAACTAGTTTTTTTCTTCCTTTTCTAACAACTTGAGTGGAACATAAGTTTGTTTTTTTGGAATTTCTCAATCTTTATTTTTGACAAGGAGGAATTCCAACTAGAAATATAGTAAAGGAGATTTACTAGGACAGTTATAAAGTTAAAATGTATGCTTCACGATGAAGTAACATTAGTAAATATGTCTGAAACCAGTTTCATAAGAAAAACATTCATAAAAGAGAAAATGCAGTAGAATGTTTTCTTTGATATAAGGAAGATGATTCATTGTGGGATAGGGAGAGGGAGCATGTGAGGAATAGATGAACTCTAGATAGGGCAGAGGGGTTAGAGGGGAAGGGAGGGGGGCATGGGGTTAGTAATGATGGTAGAACGTGATGATCATTATTATCCAAAACACATGTATAAAGACACGAATTGGTGTGAATTGTGTATGAAAATAACCAGAGATATGAAAAAATGGTGCTGTATATGAGTAATAAGAATTGTAATGCATTCTACTGTCATATATAAATAAAAAAAGAAAATGCAGTAGATTTAAGAAAAATTGGAAAAAAACAATAATAGTAGGAATTTTTAAAAGCTACTTATTAATTCAAGAAAATAAGTATAAATATGCAGAATCATATAAGGCCACAATTCAGTGAAATCCACAAATAGAAATAATACAATTATTCTCCAATCACAATGCAAATAGCGTATATGTTAGTTTTTTTAAAAAAATAAAGTTTTACTTAAGTAGAAATTAAATACACACTATTCAACAAAGACAAAAGAAAAAACATTAAAAATTTAAAAATAGTAGTGATAAACATTTGGTACTATGAGATATAGTTAAAGCAATTATCATAGGACAATTAATGATATCATACACTTCTATCAATAAAAATGACCAGAGAAATAAACAAATGAAAAATTGAACTAAAAACGTTGAAGTACTACTAATTAAACCAAAATTAAGCAGAATAAAAGAATTAATGAATATAAATTATAGGGTAAAAATAAGTGATATAAAAAAGTAGATACAGTACATTCAAAGCTTATACTTAAATTTGACAACAAAATAGAAATAACACTAACTGCAATAACCAAAAGGGAAAAACAGAGAATTTCCTTGAAAATTAGAGTTTTAAAAAGCAATCAGTTATTTTGAACAATTTTATGCCAATTTTTATCCATAATAAGGATATTTCTTCTCCAAAACTGCTACTTTGCAAAATACATCCAAATAAATATAGAAAACTTAAGCTCACTGTTTGCCATTAAAGAAACAGAAAATGATTAGTTTATCTGGATCAAAAAATTTAAAAAAGCAAAACAAAACCAAAAAACTAAAACTATCACCACAGAAGGCACAAGGGAATTTTACCAACCTTTTAAAAAAGATCACATTATTCCAATGCATGTATTCCAGAAGACAGAAAAAGAAAGAAGTCTTCTACATTCATTTGATCAAAGAAGTTAAAAACAAAAGCACAACAATTCAGTCTATTCTATAAATATTAAAGCAAAAACCAATTAAAATATAGCAAAAATAACACAATACCACATTAAAAAAATAATATAGTATGAGCAAGTGATATCTACTTCAAATTCCACATTAGGAAAATCCTTATATGCCCGGTAGATATTTCACAAGGCCATTTCCATACACAAGAAAATATTTTACAGATTCTTACATTATCTTGTATAAATAAACAAGTAAACACAATTCACTGGTACTTCTTTAATAATAAAATGCAGCCTCCTCAGTTCAAAACCCAATATTTTATTTAATAAAAAAAATCAGAGGCATTCTTGCTTAAGTCAGGAGTGAAACAAAATTTCCATTAAATCCACTAGTATATAACATTCTTGTTAGAGATATTAGCCAAAGAAACTAATCAAAATGAAGGCCAAGTACTTGGAGAGGAGAAGGTAAACTTGTTTTACTCGTAAATGAAATAATTGTTATCTGGAAGTTTCAAAAAATTAATAGATAACATAATACAATTATAGAATTCGATAAAGGAATGAATTGTAAAATCAACTTTAAAAATAGCCATGGTACATACAAACAATAAGTGGCTAAAATCCCATTTATGATTGTAAATGTACATATACAGATAAACAAATATATAACATAGCTATTTTAATATACCTATGCACAATGAGAAGTAAACTAGTCAAATACTATGCAAAATTTACATACTGGAATCATTTAAGACACTTAATTAAATTGGAATAGGAAGATTCAAAAACGTGGGTACTCTCTTACTTAATTTCTAAATTTAATGTGAACTCTATAGATATGTCATTAAGGAATTTTTATTGAAGTATATAAAATTATTATAAAGCTCACTTCAAAAAAATAAATAAGAATAGAGAGGAAAACCTTAAAGAAAATATTAAAGTTTGAGAGGACTATCATTCCCATATATTAAAATATAAAGCCTCTATAATTAAATATTAAATTGTTCATGATCAAATAAAAAGAAAAAAAGTTAAAATGTGTGTGTGATCTTAATTGCTTATGGAAATTTAGTGTTCAATAAAGGCACTAGCACCTCAGATCAGTAGAGAGAAATAAATACTTTTTAAAAAGTGGTATTGTTATAACTAGATAAAGGATAAAAATAACAATAGAACCATTCTTCATATCATCTACCATGATGAAGTCTAAGTGGATCAAAGATTTCATGGACCAACTCATCTAAGGTCTAAATGGGTCAGGATTTATTTAAACAAATTTATAAATAAAAGTCAATCAAACCATAGATAAATTGTAGGATAACCTGAGAGTAGCCTGCTGGGGCTCAGATTCTAAATGCCATAAGGAAAAATATTTATAGTTTTTAATATATAAAGAACCCATGACAAAGCAATCATAAGACATCCAAAAACCAAATGACCAAGTGGGGGGAAAATATCCAATCTCTGTTAAAAAACAGCAACAGGTATCACTAACATATAAGATACCTTGAGAACTGAAGGAAAAAAAAAACAATACAAAAATCCTATGAAACTTTCCAAAGATTATCAATGGAATTCACAGAAAGATAAATGCAAATAGCACTTAAGCATAGGATAAGAGGGTCACTTGTGATAAGAAAAATACAAACTGAACACACACTGAGATATTTTTCACCTATGAAATTATTAAATGTTCCAAATTCAGCCACATATTTCTGAAAAAGCCATAGAGAAATAGATGCTCTCAATCATTCCTGTGGAAGGGAAGTAATATAACATTCATGGAGAGACAATAGAAAACATTGGACAAGTTTCATATACATTTATCATTTTAGTCAGCAATTCAGTTTCAGGACTCAGTATCAAATGAATTCAGCAGAATGAAGACCCTCCAGGAGCATGCCAAGTAGTAATGCATTGACTCTCCCAGTCTTTCTCCAGGAGAGGGTTAGTATTTATGGCCATTTACTCAGGTCTCAAGTCTCTGTACAACAGGAATAACTAGACATTTTGAGGAAGACCAAAGGGATCTAGGATTTTATTGATTTCCAGAGACATAAAGAATCGTCACGGCCTCCCTTTTAGAGAAAGAACAAATGGGAGGTGAGAGGCAGTAGACAAATGGAATTCTAGCTAAATTCCAGCATAGTCTCATTAAATATAAATAGATTTATCTGGTTTCTGAATGTATGGAATCATGCTAAGTGAAATAAGCCAATCCCAAAAGTCAAATATTTTCACTGATATGTGGAAATTGACATACAGAAAGGTGGGAGGGGAGAGTAGAAATTCAGTGGAATAGACAATGAGGATAGATGTTCTTGACAGGTAGATTATCCCTTGCATTGGTTTGTGGGATAAGAGCTATCATAGAAGGCAAAACCAAAAGGAAGTCTCTGACATTCTATCCACAATCTCCCTCACCTCCCAGCTCTAATAGAAAATCACAGACAAAATGAAATTTTGGAAGTGGGGTAGGTAAAGGATGGTGCATGACAGAGAGGAATGGTATCCATCAAATATACCAGTTTTTAAAAAACAGACTGGTTCTGGGGAATGACTATAAATTGCCACAAGCTTAACCAAATATAGCTTAATTGCAATTTCCCTGCTAAATTTGGTAATTTTACCCAAGCACATTCATAAATCCTTAGATACATGGTATATAGTACACTGAGAGAATTTATGTGTATCTATGCATGTGTTTCTATCTGAGAAAAAAAGAAAATAAAGGGTTTACATTCACATGGAAGACCCAACAAAACATAATCGCAGATTTACGTCATCTCTATGTTCAATCTTGAGCTCCATATCAAGATGGAGTTCAAAGACACCCTTATCATATGATCGGGCTCCAGAAAATCAAGTTGATCACCTACCTTAAAGATATCATGCTGATCAAGCAGGAGGACGAAAAGGGTGGTTAACACATTAGAAGCACTGGTGAGGCACATGAGTTCCAGTAAATTTCTATGAAGTAAACTTCTTTGAATATTCAGAGGACTGTCATATTAGCAAAATATCAGGAGGCACAATGGTCAGTGGCATGGCAGGGCATCTTCAATTAAAAGACAAACTACTGGGCTGAGGTTGTAGCTCACTGCTAGAGCACTTTCTTTGCACATATAAGGCACTGGGTTTGATCCTCAGCACCACATAAATAAATAATAATAAAATAAATAAATAAATATGTTGTGTCCATATACAACTAAAAAATAAAATATTTTTAAAAAGACAAATTACTGTTTCTTGTATCCCCAACTATAAAATAGGAAATGCACTGTCTCTTAAATCTCTGAAAGTTCTGAAGATAACACAGTACTCAACTAGTAATACTGATCTGATCCATGGTACTGTGAAATGCTTTATCTTGGAGAAGAGTTGGAGCAGATACAGGATACAAAACAGGTTCTGACAGAATAAAAGGAGGCTGCTGCTTAGACTATCCAAATCAGTAGACCCCATGATCAAATAGAAGTCTCCGTGGTGGGAGGCATTACAATGTAGGTACCTGGGGTTCTGGAGCAAGATCATGCCATCTGCACTGAATAATTGTATACCTTTTGCAAAAGAATTCCTAGTGAACCATTGTACCCTGGTAAAAATAAAACATTTGACCGTGAATCTGAAACTGCCTATCATGAGCAGTGTTCTATAGCACCCACTAAGTCACAAAACAAGACAGATCCAGCATCAGTCCATCATAAAATGGAAATGGTGTATTCATAATTAAGCCCAAACCAGATTAAAGCACATCAGTAAGATACATGGCATCCCAGAATACATACTGTGCATCATTCAGCCAGGGCCATATCTTTAGCTCATACAAATAAAAACAGAAAGAGTAGAAAAGGCCTGAATTTGGTTTACAAATGGGTTCAATTTCTTTGTGATTATGTTTACAAATGACATAATAGTCAGTGGTAGATGGTATGTAAACTCAAGATTGGTCATTGATTGATGTTAAAGCTATATGATAAATATATGGGGATTTATTATTCTATACATTGTCATTTATACTATATATTGTCATTTTTATATGCTACGTATTTTCCAAAAATTTTAAAAGGTAATTAAATACAAAATAAAGGTTAAGTGAGAAAGGAAATAAGAAATTCTTCAGTAAAATTCGACAGTATTTAATCTCTAATATCAAATATAGTCTTTGACTTTATTTTTCCATCATCAAGTAAATCACCCAACCAAGAAATTTATTCATGAGTAGCTGTGGACTGGAATGTTGTGGTATTCAAAGGATTATTTTGTATCTAAGGGGTCGTTTTGTGCCTATCATATTGGCAAGATGCCCACTGCTGAACTAAACTGTAAAAATGAATAATGTCTTTATGTTCAAAATCAAAAGCTCACAATATATTTATTGTCCTATTCCTAAAATATGTTCAGTTTGTATCCAATTTCTTTTGCATTTCAGTGTACCACATCTCTTAATTATGCACTAACATAAGTGGAATCATAGCATGCCAAAGTTCAAAGAAAACTTCTTTAAGAAATCATTGACTCTAACTCTTGTATTTTACAAATGAGAAAACAGGATTTTTTGAAGTTCCCAAGGTATTACTGACTGAGCTAAATGTAAGACCCAAAACTTGGCCTCCCAACCTGGCAATTTTCCACTACCCAACCTAAAAAAAAAGTAAGGGATAATGTTCTATGCAAATAAGTCCATTCAGCAAATAAAAACTCTCCAATGAATACTGAACAAAACTTCAAACTCCTTTCTTGATAATTCCATCTCCACTGCTATTAGTACATAGTTAAAGCATGAAAAGAGACTATAGTTGTGATTAATCCTTGATATTGCAGGATCTATCACAGTGCCTGACATACAGTAGGCTATTACTAAATGCTCACTGGAGAATAAACAATAAGAAAGCTTTATATCTCTACAATTCTAAAGCTGTATCTAAAAGCAAAATGATTATAAATTTTTTGTAAATAAAATGATAAAGGTGATAAATTTCTAATATATAGACATAATTACATTTAGGGCAATATTATTGGGAGTATTTATTTGTGAAAAATAATCTACTTTTATATTCTAGATTGGTATATGAAGTATGTGATATGCCTCTTAATGTATGTGAGGTTTCTAAAAACATAATTACTCAATTTTATTTAACAATCAAGAGAATGATGAAAAATTGACATAATGCTAACAATACGTAAAGTTTTACAGTTCATAATTAGAATACATACTAAAATCCTATTGCTATTTCTCCCAAATAATTAAAAATACTTTTTCCAAAGAAAACTATTTTTAAGTGCCAAAGAAATAAAAGAAAGAAATCCCTGGCTAAATTCATTTTTTTGTCTAAAATAATCTATGCAACTCTTTAAGACTTAATAATTAATTATTGGAAAGAAACTCTTGTCTTTTTTGTGAGAATACATTTTTGCTCTTATGCATAGTGTTTCTAACAATCTAGGAAAGTTCTTGGAGTGTGAACACCTTCAAGTGAATCCAATAAAAATATTTTACTGCCCTGGATAAATGAGTTACAGCAAATTAAATAACTGATTTTTTGTGTTTATGAGGGCTTCTTAGTGCACCCTTGTGGTAATGTAATAAATTACAAATGCAACCTTAAGGGGAAAAAAAAAACCAAAAACGGTAGCATAAAGCCAGCCTAAGAGAAGCAAATAACAGTCCTCTATTTGATTCCTTTAGAAAACCCTACCATTGCCCTTCCTGGTCACAGAAAAACAGTATAGATTGAGTTTTGTTCTGCAAAAATGGAGATACAACATAAATGAATGAGAGTGTAAGACAAAATGACAATCTCAAAATAAGTTTTAAGAGACCATTGAAAGAGATGTTGAATAATATTAACATATTGAACACATATCAGTAGATTAACTTTGTCTAGATTCCTTATTCAAATTTCTATGCTCCATCACATGAGAAAAATGGTATTTTGACAATGCTTTCTAGTTTCAATTTGTCAAATCTTTTTACATTTCATCAATTTCCTGTTTTCTTTCTTTTTCTTCTTCTTTTTTTTAGCTTAACAAGAGAAATGCCTTTCCTATACAATGATAAATATTGTACTCATGTTAACTGTTATACCTGTAACAATCAACATGGTAAGAAATTTATTTTATTTAATTAGGAAAAAGGATATCTTGTTCATTTTGAAAATAAACAAAAAAATTATTTTAAAACTCTCACAAATTGAAAATGAAAATACTGCACAATATATTCTTTTTGGGGGAGGTAAAATAAAAGACTGGTTTAATATAGGCTTCCTTCTACAAAGGTATTATCTATTGATTATCTTTTTATATTGGCTCTGTTTCTTTATCTTTCAAATAAAGTAACTGAACTTATAGATTTCTTTTAGGGTCCTTTCCAACTCTAGCTTCTATGATTTGGATACTTCAGTGTATTTGAATAGCATTACAGTGTCCCTGAACATAGTACTTTTCAGTTGATAAAGATGCTTCATATCCATGTCATCTGATCCTCACAATAATATTTGAGGTTAACATAGTAGGTATTATTTTCTATGTCAGATAGGCATAGAAGCTTGTTCTGGTCACAACTAGTAACTGATAGAACTAGGATTGGATCTTATATACTGGGTGTTAAAATTAGTGTTCTTTCAATAATATCATGATACCTTGGAACTAGAATTGAGAACATGAGGCAATGTTTGAGTTATTGACGGTTAAAAAGCATACTTGTTACGTGGGGGTGTGGGTGGTGTATGTAACTGTTGATGGTAGTGGGAGTCTCTCATCAGAACCAGAAAAGTATGTTAACATTCATATTGATCCTTGAGTCAAGTATGTTTTATCAAATTGTAAATACAAAGTGAACATAGGATAAAACAAATAAAAGAGGCTGTAATACTGCTAAGCTTCTCAAAGAAAATTCAAGGATTTCTTTCCATTTCCTATTCCACGTGGCAGGTGACACTTCAGTAAACATAGGGATGAGATAGAGTGGAAATAACCACCTTACTAGCCTAGCAAAAGTCAACCCTACTCACTGTTGGCCTATTTTTTATTCCAGCAACAGTCTTTCTTCCAGAAAAATCCAAGCACTAAAAGGCTATAAAGAACCCCCCACCTCAAACTAGGCTCTTTTTCTGATAAGCCTGAAGTATGTTCCCAGGATCACTGGTTATCTTCTATTCAGGGATATCCAGAGGTTACCAGAATAAAGTATTTTAAAATACAAATGGTTCATCTTTCTGGATTTCCTTCAGCATCAAGTGGTTCTTTCTAGAAATATGCAGATTTTCTAAAATCACAAACCATTGTTCTAGAGAGAGCCATCCGCAGTTTCTCTGTAGACAAATGGTTAGATGGCATTTTTTTTGAAAGATTTTCTTAGGTCCGCTCACGAATTGCTCTCCAGGATAAAAACTCCTGGATTCACAAGTCAGGTGGTAAGTGCTTTGATAAATAAAACCAAAACCCAAATAAAACACGATAGATGCAATGATCACCACCTTGGATACGGTGGTCACAGTCTCTGATGGGGTCACCTATGAGCAGAGACTTGAAATGGTTACAGTCATGCAGTGAGCATTCCAGAAGTGGGCAGAGCAAGCAAAAAGGCCCGGAGGAGAAAACGTGCTTGGACGACTCGAGGTGTATTTATTCACTGTAGGCCCATCCTCATTTCTATTTCTCTTCCCCACTTGTCCTTTCCCTGGTGCCCCACGATCCCACTTTAACATACTTCCTCTTTCCTGGGTCCAGGAACTTCCTGAGCGCGGAGCATGCCTCCTCCTTACCCCAGCCTCACCAGGGTTGCCCCTTCATTTCGGGGAACAGCGAACTCAAGAGTCAAGAAAGTTGAGCTCCTTTACTGTCCCTAGTTGACTCTGAACTTCAGGATCCTAACATGAGATTATCTTTATGGTCCATTCTAGATCTGAAGTCCCCCAATATTTTTTTCCTTCCCCTCACCCCGTCTTCACTCTTTCTCATTTTTGAGTTTCTCTCCCCCCACCTCCCTTCTCAACTGCACTCTATTCCTGCACAATATATTTTCATAAAATTGAAATAATGAAAATAAAACTACCTATTTTGAGGATAAATAGCTACAACTACATCACATTATTTTTAAGACAAGAGGATGTCCATCTATGATCCAAAAAAATAGTGGTAGGAAAATGGTGAAAAAAAAGATAGTGAACAGAAATTATAAGAACCAGATCATTCAATATTCTCATTTCCAAACCAGGCGGTAGGTTGACTGGCAGTTGTTACATTATCCTTTATAAGCAAAAAATGCATTAGGGTACAAAGTACAAAAGAGCCACTGATGACAGTACATGACAAAACAAAGAAAAATATTGATCCAATTCTATGCCACTGGGTACCAAAAAAGCAACAATAGAATAAAAAGGAAGACACATTTAATTAATATGTCAACTTCTGCAAAGTACATGAGAATAGTAAGTTCATAATATAGTGAGGCAGTGGAAAGACTAAAATTTTGTAGCTTTGCTTTGAAAGAGTACATGCCTTCTAGTGATCTATTCACTTACAAGTACATGGAGTCAGACATTGCATGCCCATTGTTGACCCATATATGTCAAGCACTATGCTTGATAAATATTTTTATGAAAAATGGACTTTTGTTATATTTATATATGTATATGTATGTATATATATATATATATATATATATATATATATATATACAGTCTATATAGTCAAGAAATCTCCAAAAATTAAAAACAGAGAAAATAATTATTTTTAAAAAAAACATTATTATACTTTCAAGGCACTTAAGTTTTATAAAATTTCCTTTGAAACATATTCTGAAGTATCGTTGTATATTAATAATCAAAAATGTCAAAGTTTTGTGTGACAATATTGGGAACCTTGCTCTAATATGCAGAAACAAGATTTTGTCATTTAGTTTTAGCCTTAATTTTTCCAAAAAGATTTAAGTGCCATCTTGTCTTATCAGTTAAATAATTTCTGCTTGGTGGTTTGTAATAGGACTAGGAAGTCTGCCCACCTCCAGTCCAGGCAGATAGCCTTCACCTCATTAGAGAATATGGTGTGATGAGAAAAAGCCAAGACAAGAGGAACCTGGAACATAAGGCAGCCTGTGAATGTTGGAGAGGATTTCAAGAAGCCAGCTGGCCTGGGAAAAGAGTAGAAATGCTTTTCCTGGATTAAATTTGACTAATTATGCCAACCTTGAGTTGGGTGAAATCTGGCATTAAATGGAGAGTTCTGGAGAAAATCCAGATGACTCAATAGGGGTAATGAGAACTGAGAGCAGTGGATAAACTACGGAAAATTTGAGTTGTTGAACACAAACATTACTACTATGTTTGAAATACGAAAGAAAAATTTTGAGAAGATAAGCATAATTGTTCTAGAACTTATTCACTTTCAAAAACAAAATTTTACAAATATTCAATATTAGTTCTTAAATTTTTAGCTCCATCTTTCCCTCTCATACTCAAGTAATAATATGCAAAAATATTATTTGCCTGATGTGTGGTTAGTACTGAATTAAACTGGGGGGAATTATAGTTGAAATGACCATTATTTAAGGATAAATAGTAGATAATTAAGGATGAATTGGAAATAACTAGTAAAAGAGGGCAGTGCATATAAATATCTAAAGATGCAATACTGTGCTGTTACTTTGAAAGGACTCCAAGTTCAGTGTGGCAGGAGAATAGATATAAAAAAAGAATTGGAAGATTTTGGATAGGAGTTGACATCAGATTTGGATATAAGGTTTCAAAATCATATTAAGCCTTTACTAGATTTTTTTTTCCTTAACAATAATTGCTACAGAAAGCCATGAAATTTTTTAAGAATACTTCTTGATCAACTTTCCTCTTAGACAAGCCACTTTGATGTCCACAAAAGGAACTTATGAGAAGGAAGTGAAAATGGAAGGGAGAAAATGTAAGAAATTTTTAAAATGTCCAGGTAAAACAGAATGGTGAAAGAGTTTTATATCTCTCTAAGATAGAATTACAGGAACCAAATTTACTCTTCTACTTGAAAAACCTATAAAAGTAGACAAAGTAAATAAAATGACAAGTTTTAGTGCATCAAATGAAGGGTAATGATCCTTGAGAGATGGGACACAAAGGAGGTGAGTCCTATGACTACCCCAGCTCAAGCTTTGGAAGAATTTCCAGGCTTCTGGAAATGAACAGACATCTGGGGTGGAGAAAACAGAGCTGAAACACCAGAAAAACCAAAATGTCTAGAATCATACAAAACATTACCAAAGGGAAAAAACTTTATAAAGAAAAAAAACGCAGAGAACAATAAGCTTTCCTTGACAGTCTTCAGAATAGTATTTTTTGGTATATGAATATGAGGAAACTACACAACACCAAAAAAAAAAAAAAAAAAAAAACTACTTAAAATGACTTGAGGGGCCAATGTCTGCAATTCACCCAGGACATCTGTTCCCACCAAGCTGACTAGAAAAATCTCCAACTCATCACATATTCAAAGTACCGAGAAAGGTCTTAGAAAGTCTTGCACAATAGTAGCAGTAGATAAAATGAGCCTAGATTAAATAATGCTGTTGTACTGTAAACAAACTTACAGACTCAAAACTATTAAGTAATTTAAGTTCACTGAAAATAAAAGTCAAGCTGAATGTGGAGGCACACACCTGTAATCCCAGCTCCTTGGAAGGCTGAGACAGAAAAATTGCAAGTGTGAGGTCAACCTAGGCAACTTAGTGAGATCCCGTTTCAAAATTTAAAATTAAAAGGATTGGGACTGTAAGGCATACCTGGGTTCAATACCCAGTATATAATAAATAAGTAAATGTCAAGAATATTTCTAGCAATACAAAAATATCTTGCTCTGAACCAAACAAAAATCAAATTGCTTGTAATCCAATTAAAAAAATCAATAAGTATCCAAACAAAAAAGAAGAAGAAACTATGACACAGTATTAGGAGAAAAATTAATCAATTGTTGCCAATTCAGATTAGAGTGTGAAAGTGGTTATCTCACTTGTTCTCTGTTGTTCAAAAGCTAGAGGAAGGATTGAACCTATTATATAAGATGCTGCCACTGTTGAAATTGCCTAATGCATATAGTAGTCCTCTCTGTACTACATCTGCAACTTTTAATAAGTCTATGACTTTCTTCAAAATAAAAATTTAAATTTAAATATCTGTATTATTTATCTTATTTATACTTTGCTAAATTACACAAACTTATTGAATTAATTTCTCCTATAAAATTTCTAACACATGATTCTTTTTTTTCTTTGATAGCAAGCTTTTCTGTTTTGAAATGGCAAGAAATAAAACATAACATCTCTTTCACTCTTTTCTATCCAAAATTAATTTAGTAAGCAAAAAAACCCCTCTCAATTTTGTTGTCTGTATTCACTTCTTATAAGAAGTGTACCATACAATAATATTATCTAAGCCTCTTAGATTGGAAGAAAAATTTTAGGCTTGATAATATTATCTCAGTGGATATGAATGTATTATAATTATATGTGGTATTCACAAGGCTTAAGACCTGTGATTCAAAACTTGGAGGAATATTTATTTTTTAGGAATATTTAATTTTGAGCCATCATTCTCTCCTATATATCTAAGTAAACAATAAGATTCCCTGCATTTATGCACCAAGTGTTTTTTTCTGAAGTATGCTGGAATGTATCAATTATGCTGAGAAACCAGTCTCTCAGCTGAATTCATCATGCCACATTTACAACATTTTTCAGCTCTGTGTTGCAGATCCCACAAGTTTATAACCTCTGACCACAGAACCTTTTGGGAAAGACTCACTGTTTGAGGTCATGAAAACTCAAGCACCACAAGCTATAGGACTCCTAAGCAGTGAATGATGCTATGTTCAAAGCAGGAAGCTAAATTGGGCTATATGCAAATAAAATGTGCAAACACAATAAATTACTTTTTTTAAAGATGGTAAATTTTAATATTAGGGAGAAAATTCATAATATAAGTATGGTTATCATTACCATTATAAAATGTAAACTTAATGATGAATTGATCTATGTATTAAACATACCTATTATACATTTCTTGTCATTTTCAACATTGGATGAAAATTAATTTTGATCTTTCTGAATTATAGAAGTGTTTCATAACTATACATCAATGCATAATAATATGTTATATAACCAAATTTAATCTCAATAAAAGTTTGTAGATTGAGTAATTTAAAGTATGAACAAAGTTAAAGAATACTTCTAGAGACAAATAATTAATTTCTTTTCTCACATTGCTTCCTGCTTTTACATAAGACTTTTTAATACTTACATTTGTTTATATATACTTAATTTTACCTATAAATTCCATATATGAATTTGTTTTATATCTATATGACATATTATTATGTTCATTTTAAAATGTTCATACTTCTATTGAAATATTTTATTACTTAATTTATTTCAATCCTCAATAAGTTACTCAATCTTTGAAAACATACTTAGATTACTACAAAATTAAATGAAAATACATAATCAACTCCTTGTGCAGATTGTTCATTTTTAGACTTCAGATTATATGTAACTTTTATGACTTTAAAATTATTAAGAGTACTTGGATTTATACCTATTATCTCACTAATAACCCAGGTATTATGTCATCTATCCCTCTACAATATAATAGAAAAAACTAACATAGAATAGTTTAATTGGACTCATATTGCCTTTTTTTTTCATACATTTGGAAAAAACTTCTAAAAAACTAAATTCAGAATCTGTAGTTTATCAAAGTGAGATAAATTATTAATTTAAATGAAAGAAAAAAATCTTGTGGATCAATCACACATTAAAAATAGAAATATACAAAGTCTTAAATTTCTACTTTTGTCATTATATCACATAATAACAGAAAAAAAAGAAAGATAATTAGAGGGGATTGAACTAAAAGATTCTAAAATACTTTCAACCTGTAATTAAACTATCAAAAACTTTCTCAGGTACAAGCAAACGTATGAATGGAAATGTATGAAGTCCAGAAATACATATTAAGTACTCTTAAGATAAGCTTGATGTTTCAAGTCAATGGATAAAGATTTTAAACAGTGCTTTTACAATTTTACTACTGAGAAATAAAATAAGTTGAATACTAATACAATAATGCAAATAATTTTTAGTTCTAAGATAAACAATTCCAAACTATGTCTTTCACCATAAACAACCACAAATATGGAGAAAAAAGTAAAGGAAATATCAGAAGGATAAGAAACAAACAAGGAAATCATATGTTGGTTGCCCTGGATTTCAGTCTGGTGCATAGTTCAGGTATTTGTGAAGAAGATCCAAGAGAATGTTATTGTTTCACTGAGTGAAAGAGATTTAGGGATGTTGAAGAAGCTGGAAGTTCCAGAGGAGAATTCTGGAAATGAGGGATTTACACAGGAAAAGAGTTCCAGAAATAAGCATGCTTATACTGTTAATTCTTTGACTGAATACAAAGACAAAGAGACTATCCAGAAGCTCTGAGATGAAAAATTGCCTGAGTGATGTCACAACAAAATTGCATCTACGAAGAATTTTAAATCAAAAGCTCCATGAATTTTGTGAGATTCCAAGGAGAAATTTAGAAATGAGAGCAATGACTCTCAATTATTTGGTGGATGTCAAAACTGCAGTTGGTACTCAATCGTTCCTTCCTCCATTGTCCATTCTAAATTCTTTCCAAACTAGGCTATCAGCAGATCTTAAGGACTTCGCTGATGGTGTGACCCAACTTTCATGGCTGATATGGGAATATTAGAAACGAAAAAGAAATCACCATAGTGCATTATTCATCCATTTAAAGTGAGACTAGAACATGTAATGACATACTTTAGGATGTAAATTTGACAACTTTGATAAAGTTGGAAAATTCCTCCTAAGATTTAAGTAATCAAAGTTAACTCAAGAAGAAATAGAAAATGGAAAAGACCTAAACTTACTGAAGAAACCTAATTTATATTCAATTCACTTTACCACACAGAAAATTCCAGAATTAAAGAATTTACTATTTAATACTATCAAATATTTTAGAAAGAAATGTCAATAGAGAAAAAAAATGTATCTCAGAAATACACTTCCAAAATGTTTTTATGAGATCAAATAACTTGATAAGAAAAAGAAAGATATTTAAAATGAGAGAGGAAGGCAGGAAGACAGATAGCAAAGAGGGAAGAAACTATAAGCTAATATCCCTCTGGAAAACAGATGAAAAGCAGAAAATGTTAGTGTTAGAGCAAATATATATATATATATATATATATATATATATATATATATATATGGAGAGAGAGAGAGAGAGAGACAATGAGAATGTAGAAAAGTGTAAGTAGAGGAAACACAAGACAAACCCACATAAACAGTCAAGTGATACTCAACAAAGGTGC
Source organism: Marmota monax (assembly GCF_021218885.2). Taxonomy (NCBI): domain Eukaryota; kingdom Metazoa; phylum Chordata; class Mammalia; order Rodentia; family Sciuridae; genus Marmota; species Marmota monax. Next base: position 1,264,514 of record NW_026691988.1, on the reverse strand, counting down.
CAAAAACACACTGGAAAAAATATAGCCTTTAATAAATGATGCTGGTTTCCCAGATATTCATATGTAGAAGAATGAAACTAGATTCCTAGCTCTCACCCTGCACAAAACTCAACTCAAAGTAGGAATTCGTCCAGAAACTTTACAATTAGTAGAAGAAAATATAGGGTCAATACGCCAACAATTTGGTACAGGTACCAACTTCCTTTCACAAGACCCCTTAAAGCTTACGAAATGAAACCAAGAATCAAAAAGTGGTATGCCATCAAATTTAGAAGCTTCTACGTAGCGGTGGAAATTATTAAGAGAATCAAAAAGAGTCTACAGAATGGGATGCAATTATTTTTTAGCAATTCCTCTTACAGGCTTTTAATATCCAGAATATATAAAGAACTCAAAAAAAAAAAAAAGGTTAACAACAAAGCAACAAATAACCCCATAAATAAATGGGAAAAAGCTAAACAGACATTTTTTTTCAAAAGAGGAAATACAAATGCCAGCAAATATATGAAAAAATTTTCAACAACCCTAGTAATAAACCAACTGCAAATCAAAACTACATTGACATTTCATCTCACTCCAGTTAGAAGGGCAATCATCAAGAATGCAAATAATAATAAATGTTGACTGGGATGTCCAAAAAACGGTGTACTCCTACATTGTTGGTGGAATTGAAAATTAATACAAACACTTTAAAAAGCAGCATAGAGATTCTTAAAAAGAATGGAACCACCATATGATCTAGCTATCCTACCCCTTGATATTTATCCAAAAGTACTAAAATCAGAATGTTATAGTGCTACAGACACAACAACGTTTATAGCAGTGAAATTCACAATAACCAGGTTATGAAACCAGCCAGGTAGGTGCCTGTCAATAGATAAATGGATAAAGAAAATGTAGTGTATATACAAAAAGGAGTTCTGCTCAATCATGAAAAATGAAATTATGGCATTTGCTGGTCATTGGGTGGAACTGAAAAATATGCTAAGTAAAATCATCCAGTTTCAGAAAGTCAAGGTTTGGGTATTTTCTCTCAAATGCAGAAACTAGAGCAAAATAAGAGGGAAAAAGTGAGGCAAGAGTGGTTCCAATGAAAATTAAAGAGTGGTAATTGGAATATAAGGGGGTTAAGGCAGAGGGAGGAGTGACAAAAAAAGGGTGGGACTTTGGAATAAAATTAACCAAATTATGTTATGTATATATCTGAATATACCACAGTGAAGTCTGCCTTTATGTATTCCTATAAAACACCAACAAATAAATAAATGGAGGGAATACCAGTAATATAAAGGAAGTAGGGGAAGGAGGAAGAGAGGAAAAGAGAAAGTATTGGAGACTGAAATAGAGAAAATTACATCCATGCATGTATGATTAGGTCAGAATAAACCCCAATATTATGTATAACTATAATGCACTAGGAACAATATTTTTAGAAAATAAAAGAAAATGCAACAATTTGCAAAAGCATCAAAAACATGAAATACATAGGGATAAATTTATTAAAATGTATGGAAAAATTTGAATATTAAGGACTTTAAAGCATTGCTAGGAAATATTTCAAAACACCTGAAGAAATAGAGAAATATACTATAATCATGAATTCATCAATTCCATGTTAAGACAATTCTCCTATTGATATATATTCTCAATATGATCCTAATAAAATACAAATGGGCTTTTTGCAAAAAAAAAATAAGTTTATTCTAAAAATATAAGGAAATAATGACAAAAAAATGAATTTCAAAAGAAAAACTAGGTTAAAAAACATGCATTACTTGATTCAATACTTGGTATAAAGCTCAAGAAATCAAGATAATTTGCCATTCATGTAAAGATCAAGAAATAAGGATCAAAGAAACAAAATACAGAGGACTGGGGAGATGTATACATTTGCAGTTAATTCACTTTGACAGAGATACCAAGGTGATTTCACAGGAAAGTTTTCAATATTTCAACAAATGGTATCAGAACAACTTGAAATAAATATGGAGAAATGTAATTTTTACCTTCATCTTAACATACAGAAAATTAGCTCAAAGAATCATAGACCCAAACATAAAACATTAAAAAGACATAACTATTAAGAAAACATAAAAAAATAACTATTAAGAAAACAGACCTAATCATTGTGATAATAATAAAAAAAAAAAAAAGGCAAAGATACCACAGAAAAAGCCCCTCCTCAAAAAAACAAATGCCAAATGTTTTCTTTGATATCAGGAGGGTGATTCATAGTGGATAGGGAGCGGGAACATGGGAGGAATAGACAAACTCTAGATAAACAGAGGGGTTGGAGGAGAAGGGAGGGGGCATGGGATTATTAATGACGGTGGAATGTGATGATCATTATTATTCAAAGTACAGGTATGAAGACACGAATTGGTATGAATATACTGTGTATACAACCAGAGAGATGAAAAATTGTGCTCTATATGTGTAATAAGAATTGTAATGCATTCCGCTGTCGTATATAAATAAATTAATTAATTAAAACAAAAGAAAAAAGAAAAGCCCATCTGGGCTTTTCAAAAATATCTGGGCAATCTGGACTTCATTAGTAGGACTTCAGAGTAGGACTTTGCTTCTACACTCTTAAATTTGACAGATGAGTCAGTGAAATAAACTGACACCAAATACAATGATATAAGAAAAAGTACACAAATTAACTAATTTTTAGTACTATATGCATGGGGCAACACAAGAAAAAAAGTTAATACTCAGAAAAGTTGTGAGATTTCAAAGCTTATTTACAGTCTTGATGGGAAAGAAAGGTAAAAACTAGGCCACATAGGGAAAAGAAAATGACTTTCTAGAAAGATGAATGGAAACTTGATAGAATAGATGGTAGATACTACTGTTTGTAACAAAATTTCTCTAGGTGTAGTATTGACTTCTAGACTCCTCTCCTATGATAAGAGTCAATCTTCTCTGGTTGATGAAATTTCTGGGGAAAGGATTTATGACAATTGGGTTCCTTTAGAGAATCTGTCTTTAGACAGATTTCAGGAGTTTAGAGGCAGTCTTTCCCTACATTCTCTATTTTGCTAGCACATTCAGCTCAAAATAAACAATATACCAGTGCAACATATTTTGGGGTGTCATGTTCTGAATCCCTTCAATTCAAAATTCACGCTATTAAAAAGCCACTGTTCAGAAAAATGGAATGACAACCTATAGGCTTCCAGAAATATTCTCATCAAACTTGGAAAACAACTTGCATCTAGAATATATGAAGGATATTTACAAATAAATTTTCAGAAGAAATCCACCCCCTTTGTTTGGCAAAATAAGATATACATAAACAAATTTTCAATGTCATTAGTAATCAGTTGAATAAAAATAATACAGTAAGCTATCACTGTATACTCATTATTATGGCTAAAATAAAGAAGACCAATGTTAACTATTGGTGACTATAAAGTTTCTGGTACTCTCATACCTAGAGGAAGGAATTGAAAATGTTATAACTGTTATCCAAAGTAGTACCTACATGACCCAGCTGAATTTCTACTCTATCCTAATCCTGTTTATCTTTGAGAACAAGATGTCTGAAGGGCAAATTTTCTCTTCAGGTAGGCTAGTTAATACCAGCTAGATCTGAGATGAGTGCCAGAGTAACTGCCAGACCACCTCTAACTTCATTATAATCTAATTTCCATGTTACATGACACACATACCCACTGCATGGTCAGAAACACTAGATCATAAAAGGAATAAAAAGAGGTGGCCCTCAAGTTCCAAGAAGTCTTACCAATATTAGGAACAGATTCCTCTCCCGGATTATTGTATCTCCTACCATCCTTCCCCTACTCTGTCTCTGCAGCCTCTCAACCATAAGTGAGAAATTGGTCTGTGAGTGAGGGTCATCCTTCTCCATTCCTTGGCCATTGTTGGCAGTCAGCTTTGGCTTTGATTTTGGCTTCCTGACGCTGAATAGAAAATGATTTGTCTTTGAGGCTCTCTCCCTTCCAAAGATGGGAATAATTATTGATAATGTAATCACTTTGAAAAATTAATCCAACCAATCTACCATTTCCTATAAAGGTACATATTCATATCCATATGACTCATTAATTCCACTCTGAGTTACTTACATAGATGAGATAAAAAAATGCGTTTACATAATACTTATTATATACTATATATAAACACACAACATACATATGTGTATATATATACTATATATATGCTATATAAATATATACAATATATAAATATATACTATATATACTATACGATATATAGCATATTTAGTATATATACATATACATATATAGTATATATTCACATATATATAAATCAAGTATGTTCATATATATAAAATAAGTATTATATGAACACACACATATATATTATGTGAACAAATGTATATAGGAATATATAGATACATATGTATATCCTTAGTAGCTTCTTCAAAATAGCTAAAAACTTGAAAGTTATGAAAAATTGAAAAGACCCAAAAAATTGATCAGTGAAAAAAACTTTTGGTATATCCATATAATAAAGTACAACTACATAAAAACAAACAAACAAAATATGTGCTGTTGATAGAAACCAAATAATTCAGCCCAACAATATTATCCTAATATTTAGAATATTATCCTAAATATTCAAGCTCAAGAAGTACATTCTGTTTGATTCTGTTATTGGAATCTCTAAAATGACAAATACAATTTATAGTGACATAAAGCTTTAATGGTTGCCTGTAGCCAGGGGTAGAGAGTTATTTACTTACACGTACAAGGAAAAGACTGTTAAGGGGGAAAAAATTCCAAAACTTGCAGACAGGAAAACAGAGGATTCCATATCTCATAATGTCATCCTAGAATATTGTCTAATAGGCGGAAATTACAAGGGTTATACAACACTAGGAGGATGTTGCCTACATTACAGTATTTTACAAATCTGTAAAGATGATAAAAAACTGATAGGCCAGCAGATTATTCTGTTTCTATGCAGTGCTGATTAATTTTATCCTGGAGATATGCAAAGAATTTTCATACTATGGAAAATATATGCCCTGTAGGGCATTCAAATATTTTGCATGAAATTTAGAAACCTTTATTGAGCATTTGTTTTCATGGTTATAAATAAATATTTCTTTTCTATGGTGTTTTTAAAATCTTTTTACCATCCTGTTTACACCAATAAGGAGTTAAATACACCTTTGGTATACAGTAAGTTTCTAAAAACAATAGTCTCTTCCAAAGATTCCTGTGAGTTAATATATTTAGATCCCCACCTCATTCCTACTGCCTTTTATGATATATATACCAGCCTTTCTTTGGTCTTACACAGCCACTTAACTTCTTTTGCTACTGGATCCCATTATCCCTGCCGAAATTAGAGAACCTAATTCATTGGCAACATCACCTATACTCATCACTGACTTACAGGAGACAATGTTTACAGGGCATTGGATAGTCTTAATGCTTAACACATTTGTTTTGTGAGGATCCTCTAGGCCTCCTTGGAATATGCAATAGGTATGGAATGTGCAAGTCATACATGATAAATTCTCCAACATCCCATTTTCTCAATCCTTTAGACTTCTTCCATCACATTATGCTAGAGGAGTTATAGAATATCAACTTCCTTCAATCAAAGTTTCAATCACTGACAAAGTAAATTATTAAAACTATTTCTACCTGTAGAAATTAACATATAAATTCTAAAGTATCTGGTAATTGTAGTCATTTCAAAAAATTGGTGTAATATATTCTCTCCTTTACCTACCTTAGAATTACACTCCTGCATCTATTCTTCAGGTATTTGAAATATATATGAAAAAAATATTGCCACTCTCCTTGTAAGTCAACTATTTGCTTCCTGCTCAGACTGTACTGACTCTTCAGGATCATGCAATGAATGACCACAGTTATGAATCCAGTGGCAACAAAATATTTCTGAGGTATGTGGTAGGGAAAATAGAGGCACCTCAGAGATGTCCATTTTGTCATTACACAAATCCATGAATAGGTTATCTTACATGGCAAAAATAAAATAAAATAAAATAAACACCTTTGTAGATCAATTAAGGACCTTGAAATGGCTCTTCTTGGTTATTCCTGTGGGTTGAAAAAAAATCTTTAGAAGTGGAAGAGGAAGGTGAAGAGAATGTCAGTGTAATATCATGGGGAAAAAACTTGATCCCCTTCACTAGTTTTGAAGTTGAAGGAAGGCAAGCAGCCTCTAGCATCTGGAAAAAAAAAAAAAAAGGAATTGTCTTCTCTCTTAGAGTATCCTGAAGGGAATGCAGACTTGCTGGCATGAATTTTGTTCCATTGAGACTAATGTTGAGCTTCTAACCTGGAAAACAGTAAGTTAATACATTCGTGTTGTTTTAAGTCACAAGTGTGAGGCATGAGAGCAAGAGGAATAAATAGGAGATGAAGAGATTAAACAACCCATTACCAAGTAACTGCCTTAGATGCCTTAGATTATTAGAAGAGGCTCCAGATTGAAGAAGATAGTCTCTTCTGAACCAAGAAGAGAATCATTTTTGTTGACAAGCGAGTGTCTAAAACAATCTCATCTCCATTCAAGTATATGAAGTCTCAAGTCACTCTCCTTCCCAATCAGGGAATTGGGAAGTTTGTATATTTTCCTTACCTTGTAATTACAAATTGCTTGCTCCATTTGAATATGTAATGTCCTCCAGAGGCCTATGTGTTAAAGAATTGGTTTTCAAACTAACTACTGAAAGATGGTAGTAACCTTTACAAGGTGGAGCCCAGTGAGGAGATTAAGGTTATTGGGAGTGTGTCTCTAAAACGGATCATGGGACTCTATTTCTTTCTCTCTGTTACATCTGGGTACCATGAGGTGAATGGGCATCCTCTGCCGTGTGTTCCTGTCCTGATGAATTGTGTTGCCACAAGCCCAAAGCAATAAGGCAACTGGTCATTGACTGAAAATGTCCAAAGCTGTGAACAAAATAAACCTTTCTGCTCTATGCATTGATTATTTCAAATACTTTGTTATAATAATGGAAAGCTGACTAATACACCGATCAGTAAAATTTTCTTTTTGATTTCCAGCCAAATTGCTGCAGAAATAGCTATTATGATGAATAAGGCATTCTTTTAAGAAAATCACTAAAACTTTCTAGAATTTTTGAGTATAATAATGGGTAGTATCTTAAGTAATATGAATAAAGAAAACTTTATAATTAGAAATTCTTAAGTGTTTATATGTCAATACATATAAATAGGTGTAAGGGAAAAACTACAGTCATGATAAGTGGAATAAACAACCAAGTGAAGAATTTGAAAAGGTATAAAGAAGCAGAATATGGAGCACAGATGGGAAGATTGATAACTGAGACAAAGCTAGAAGAAAATCTGAATGTAGCCAGATGAATTTGTTTGAATGGTGGCACGAAATTGAAGGACTTTTTAAAAGTTCTATTTTTCTCTCTAAAGAAAGTGATGAGTGCAACTACAAAGAATAAGAGGACAAAGGGAAGGTTTAGAAAAATAAGGGAAGCATAAAAATGAGAAATAATTGCTATGGAGAACACAGCAGTAATCAGCCACCAACAGAAGGGATGTACAGGAAACAGTGAACAACTAAATTTTGATCTAGAATATAAACTTATGGCTGTATCATTTTCTCTAACAGTGTTCAGCAACCCATGTATCGATGAGGAAGTCAACTGAATTAATATAGTCTTGATATGTCAGTTATTTCTCAATGTTTGGCCAACTAGTTCCCAGACACTTTTCTGATCTGGGAAAACGATCTCATTTTGTGAAGGTGACAGTACTCACTGCCTTAGAGGCAACAATAGAGGAAAAAGGAGAGAGAACTTCTGAATACTCCATCCTTAAAACCAGAAGATTAATGTTTGAATCATGCTCCTAAGACTTTGGATCTTGACAAAATAATGCAAAGACATAGGCACAGCTTAAAAATTATTCATAATAATGGTTCAGCCTTAAAAATCCTCAGTATCCATATCCTCAGTATCAGCTGTTTCTGAAACAATTTTGCTGGAAATCAAAAAGAAAATTTTAAAGTATATTGTTGTAGTGCTATAAAGAGGAGCCATGCCAGTGTGTCTGGCTTCAGTGTCAGCATCCTAACCAGAAGTCCCTGTGGCCTGACATGCTCACAGGCTCTTTGTAGAATCTTCCTTGCAGCCTCTTTCCTGAGCTTGGTTATCTTACCAACTTCTCAACTTTGTGAACCACTCCATCAGTAACTATGGTTTCTAAATAAGACATCCCCCAAAAGCTCATGTGTGAGACAATGCAAGAAAGTTTAGAGGTGAAATGATTGAGTTATGAGAGCTTCAACCCAATCAGTGTGTTAATCCCTTGGAAGGGATTAGCTCAGTGGTGACTATAGGCATGTATGTGGCTGGATGAGGTGGGTTGTCAGAGGCATGTCTTTGGTGGGGGGGGGGGTCTCTATTTTGTGAGCTGAGCTTAGTCTTTCTCTGCTTCCAGGTGCCACGTTCTCAAAAGCTTTCCTCTGCTATACCCTTCCACCACAATGTCCTGCCTCCCTTCTAACCCAGAGCAATGGAGTTGGCCATCTTTGGACTAAGACCTCTGTAACCGTGAGCCCCCAAATAACCTTTCTCTCCTTAAAATTGTCCTTGTCAGATCTTCTGGCTCACAGCAGGGGGGAAACTGACTAAAACAGCAATATTCTATTAATAAATTTCTTTCTTTTCCAATAAATCTGAAGCAGTTTCTGATATGTATAGTGAGGATTCCTGATGGATATGGACTTATTTTCCCTGCAGATGGTATGGAAGAAGAATTTGATGTGAGATTGAAGATAAGATGTTGGGAAGAGAGTGAATAAGTAAATCAGGAATTCTACACTACATAAGGCATGAGAAGACAGGGGAAGGTGAATGAGGAAACTCTGAGGTTTCCAAATGCTGGAAATTCTAGTTAGGATAGAGAAAAGACAAGCTGGGAGGAGCTACATGAGTAGCTGGACTAAGAAGGGATGGTGGACAGAAATTGGGAAGTTGAAGCAAACACCACAGAGGTCGATACATCCTGAGTGGTCACAATTTGTAGGATATGACAACATGACTGAGGGAATGAAAAAAAAAAAAAAAAACAGAAACAAAAGTGTAGGAAACTGAAAATCCTGAATGTCTCAAAAATCATTCACATTTGTTGCAGTGAGCAAGAACTAGGCCAGAAATATGTGTGAATTACAAAACTAAATTCATAAAGTCTTCAATGAATGGAATGGAAACAAAAAGAAGCCTGTTCCTAGAAGAAATGAGAAGGTGGCTTGGAGCCATGGTCAAGATTTTTAGAAAGGCAAGGTACAATACAAGATGTAAGAGGAGTGATGTTTTACAAATGCAAGAAAGCAATCCTGGTACCTGATGATTACATGGGAAGATAGTGCCAGCAGTGTCCTCAGAAGATGCAATGATTGGAGAAAATTCTCAATCAAAAAAAAAAAAAAGATATATTCCAGGAATAAATTTAAAATTAAAGAACTTAAAAATCTTTAGAAAGAGTCTTGCTTTTTGGATCCTGGAAAGTTCTTGTTTTCATAGCATATTTTCTTAGCCATTGGATTCGCTTTAAAATATTTGAGATGAAAGCTTCATTCTTTAGAGGGAAAAAATAAGACAGATTGCTATAGGAAGCAGCACATAAGATATGAATACAGTACACAAAACACCGTGCCATTGCTGAGAATTTTTGAGTGCACGCACAGTGTTGTAATTTCTAAATTGTGACTTGAGTGTGCTGGTTTTAAAAATGTCATTTTACCTAGCAACAAAATACCCTAGATTAAATCTATACATAAAAATAAAGAAATGTGAGCTGGGGTTGTGGCTCAGCGGTAGAGCGCACACCTCGCAAGTGCAAGGCCCTGGGTTCGATCCTTAGCACCACATAAAAATAAATAAAATAAAGGTATTGTTTCCAACTACAACTAAGAAAAAAAGTGTGCTTCCAGAAAAAAATAGCCCTGTTGTACAAATTTTTAAAAATTATTCACTATTTTTAAAAATTTCTAATATGTATCTTTATACATAATTATTATGTCTAATAATAATTTTTCTGTCAGTATGAAAAATATCAGTATACTACATGGTCCTAGATTTCTCCATTCTACTCCCAGCTAGAGAATAAACCAGATGTATCTTACTAATTAAAATAAGAAAATTAAATCAATTTAGTTTTTAGCATTTAAGTGTTTAGTATAGATTTAAAAGTCAAAAAATGGGAACTCCCCTAGGACTCCTATAGTGACAAATAGTGAAGTCAGGAAATCTGTGTGGCTGTGGTAAGGCTGGCATTTCTTAAGCTGAGGTTTTTTGGGGCCATTCCAAATCCCTAAAGCCATTTAAGTAGTCATTGTTTCTGCCTGTCAAGCAAGATAGTTGTTAGCCTCTGTGAGTATTTCCCTAATAGCTCTACCAGTCATTTTTATCTCTGCTGCCAACTTGAGCTTTCATTAACAAGTGTGAAAAATGTTCAAGAAGCAAAATAAAAAAAGTACTGAACCAGTTCAATCTTTTGGAGGAGCTTTAACTCATATCCAGTGAGGACTGTTGCATTACTACAAAAGATTTTGGAAATCACGACTTATTTCTCCCTCTCACTCAAAGGATAACTTCTATTTCAATTTCTCAGGACAAAATTCATGAAGTCCTCTTAGCTCTTTTATACCCTGTGTTACATATCCAAAATCTTATTAGCTCCATCTCTGAAATTTACTGAGAATCTGACCCCTCTAAAGATAGCACGTCAGGCTGGGTAGGGTGATGCATGAATATAATCCCAGAGAGTCCAGAGGATGATGTAGAAGGATTGCAAGTTAGAGGCCAGGCTCAGCAATTTAGTGAGGCTCTAAACAACTTAGCAATGCCCTGTCTCAAAATTAAATATATATATATATATATATATATATATGAAAGGCTGTGGATGTGGCTCAGTTCCAAAGCACCCCTGGGTTTAATCCCCAGTACCAAAAAAAAAAAAAAAAAGATAGCACATCAAACCAAGTATCATCATTTCTTGCCTATACTTTGCTCCTAGTCTCCCAATGTATGTCTTCCTCTACCTTAGTTCCACTAGAGTCAGATCCTTCAATTGTACACATAATATTTTTAAAAACGCAAACGATATCATGCCCTTCCTCAACTCAAATTATTCCAATGTATGCCATTTTACAGAGAATAAAGTCCAAATACTTAGTAGGCCTACAAATTCCAACATGAACTGGCTCCTGATGATTTCTAGACCTCACCTCCTCTCACTCTTCTGTTTTGGTGCTCCACCCATATTACTTCTCTGTAATTCTCCAAAAATACAAAGCAAGCCTCTCCCTTTGTCTCAAACGTTCTTCCCTACATTATTTTCTTGGTTCATCCCTTCACTTGGCCTATGACTCCATTTAAAATGTCTTACATCATGGACCCTGTAAAATTCTCCATCCTTTACTCTTTTAATTTTTTATTACAACTTACTATCAAAAACACACACATATACATGGCTGTATATGTGATTCTGCAACCTGTACACTTGGAAAAATGAGAAATTATACCCCATTTGATTCAAATGTATGATATGTCAAGATCATTGTATTGTCATGAGCAACTAATAAAAAAACACACACATATGTACATATGCATACATCTCTATATAAGCATGTGTATATGTGTGTGTGTATGTGTGTGTATGCAATTAAATATATATGGGTGAATGTAAAATCTTTACCAACCAGACCATCAAACTTCAATTTTCAACTGGACTATAAATTCTGCAAAAGCAAAGACTGTTTCATTCACAGATCAAGACCCATGATCTAGGACAGGGTGGGCATATAGCAGACACTTAATGAGTATATATATTTTAATAAACTAATGAGTCTCTACAGCACTGACAAATTCCAGCTGCATAACAACATTTCTTTCCACACACTTGTCTCTAGCACCAGAAAAGAATGTGCACCATCACTGTCTGTTGTCCCCTAAGATTATCTTCCTAGTTATACTACTGTCTGAACTTATAAAATTAGTGTAACCACAGGATGGAAATGTAAACCAGACAGGTTGGGGGAGTTAATCTGAATTAGTAATTAGGACAAGAGTTCTGACATTTTTCATCCTTTACTAAACATTCTAACCATATGTCCCCCAAGCTAAAGTAATGAAAGAAGACAAAATCTGCTTAAAGACTGGTAAAACTGTATCGATTCCTCCAAGTTTGTCAGGAAGCATCTAACTAAGAATAACTCAAGCAATTCACATTTGAGTATTTCTCTGCTACCAACCCTCTGTTTTACAACAGAAGAAAATCAGTTTAAAAAATGGTCAAAAAATTCATGTGCATTCATGAACTGAAGTGATAAATTGTTGCTGACACAAATGTAAGTTTTTGAGCAGTATAGTAAAACATTATGCATCAGGAAAAACACTGTATTTGAAAATGAGATACAGTTACCAATTTTATCTTCTTACCCAATTTTCTGGATGATGTGGGGCAAAATCTGTCTCTCAATTGCTTCATTTAAAGAAAATATTTATATTAGATACAGATCCTTAAGGATGGGAAAATGATATCAGCATTATTTGGAGGACTTTATAAAACTACCCAGGCCTCTCTCCAGTCTCCTAGTCCTTTATCAAGATTCTAAACTTCTATCATTTGGGGAATCACTATGGTGGCTGGTTACCTATAGGAATTGGTTGTTTCCCCTCAAACGTGTTGGGTATGGGCTTGAGAACACAGGAAAATATTCCTTATCAAGTCTAAAATCAGGTTTGTCAAACAGAAATAAACCATAATAAGTCTTTTTAATATATAAAATTATCAAGAAGAAATACAATGCAGAAGAGTTTTCAGTGTTCTCTGAAAATTGTCAACATCTGTCAGCTATCTTCCTGTGTTACCCATGCTAGTTAAAAATATTTTCTTATATTCTATGTAAGCATTGTTTCTGCTGTAATCTAAATGTATACTTAAATTTCTTCTTACTTTAAAACATTTCATAATTCCTGTGTCCATCTCCTAATAATAATATTCTCTCAGAGAACTAATATTAAGTCTTAATTCATAAATGAGTGGATTCTCCCAAGTTTAAAAATGACAGACTTAGACAATTTATTGTTTATAATTCAAACTTTCTGTACATTCAAGGGGAAAAAAAAATCTTATGATTCCCTGAAAACCGGCTATTCTTATTGTCAACATTTATTCTTCTTTTCCCAATGAATAAACTTATTAACAAAAGAAAATTAATAAATGAACAAATTCTCATTGGTTCCAAAATGCAAAAAAGAAAAAAAAAAGGAAGAAGGAGTAGGAGGAGGAACAAGGGGGGGGGGGGGGAGAAGGAGGGAAGAAGGGCAAGAAACTAGCTAAATGAATGCTTGCAATAGTAAATTGATATGTTTTTAATTCAAATTATGTTCAATTGAATTTCTTAATTTACTGCTTACTTTAATAGTGGAGGAATAATGTATAGTTTTAGTCTGAGAAGAAATACTGGTGGAATATATAATTTTTTGTAAAAACCATTGATGATGTTTATTATGATTTTTTCCTAAATTCTAGAATCCAAGGTAGCAGTCATTTAAAAATTTCAAATACTTCAAAAAAATTCTTTACTATATGTTTACATAGTGCAAACATATTTTCTAACTGAAGTTAAAATGACATGGCTGATAATCACAAAGTCTACATGTTAAGAATCCCAACTGGCAGAGAGTACTTCTCCAAACCTGATGGCATCAGTACACGATTTACTGAGCTTGTTTCAAAGACCTCAAATTTCTTTCTTGCATTTTGGTGATACTTTGACTCTGGTTCAAGATTTCATCAATAGAATCATGTTTTTGAATTATGACATTGACTCCAATACTGTTACATTGTGTACATTTTACTTGAAAGTTACACATTCCATGGTATACCCCCCAACACACACACGCAATACAGTTTAGTTATGCCAGTTAGATAACTGTCATCTTGAAGACTGGAAGGATAAGAAGAAAATTATCTTCATGGAAGAAATGAGAAAAGAGAAGTTCAGAGAGAAGTTCTTGGGTATAAGGTGTACCCCAAGGAAACTATTCCTGGAAAGTTTTGCAATTTGGTAGCAGGTTTCTGAGAATAGTCATTATAATTTGAATAGAGTTAACAGAAAGAGTACAAGACATCATGCTAAATTTGACTTCCAGATAAATAACACTGCAATCTCAGACATATCTACATTGTAAAAACTTATTATTTATCTGACAATCGAATGAGGCTGAGTAATTTATATTATTCTGATTATTTGCTAACTCTAGTATGGAAACTTCAGTGTGAGGAGAACAAAACCTCAGGGTAACTAGTGTAAGAAAATTACCATTGATTTCTTGTCTTTGAGAATATGTTCCACATCTACAACTAAAGAGATAAAACATCTTAAAATTTTAACCTGGCTATAGAAGTGCTTTTATTTCTTCTTCGTAAAAAATCATAGATATTATTACACTCTACATACATCAGTTCCTTCATGGAGTACATAGTATGAACAATGTATTGCACCAAGCACTAAAGATGGTATTGAGGATATAAGAAAATTAAGGATAGATCAATAACAAAAAAGAAAAGTATAAGCCAATATCCAGATGTGATACAATTCTCAATAAAATACAAAAATCCAAATATAATAGCACATACCATGATCAAGTGGCATTTATCCCAGGAATGCAAGGACATTTTTAATATATGCAAATAAATAAACATGAAATACCACATCAAAAGAAGGAAGAACAAAAAACATGATCATCTCAATTGATGCAGAAAAATTACTTGATAAAATTCAACATTGCCTCATAAATAAATTAGGCATAAAAGGAAGGTACTTCAACATAATAAAGGCCATTTATGTAATCCAACGGACAACATTTCAAGGAATGAGGAAAAGCTGAAAGCTTTTTCTCTAAGATCTGGAACAAGACAAGCGTGTCCATGTTCACCACTTTTATTCAACACAGTGCTACAAGTCTTACTCCAATAAATCAAATAAGAGAAAGAATAAAAGGCATCAAATCGGAAAAGAATAAATCAAATTGTCAGTTTGCAAGTGACATAATCTTGATTTAAAACCCAAGACTTCATCAAAAAACTATTAAAATAAATGAGTACAGTAAAGCCACAGGATGTAAATACAGCATGCAAAACTCAGTAGTGTTGCTGTATGCCAACTGAGAATTATCTAAAAGAAAAAAAAAGATTAAGAAATCAATCCCATTTATAATGGCTATTAAGAAACACCTAGGAATAAATTTAACCAAAGAGATTAAAGAGCTCTGTAATCAAATAATAAAGCATTGATGAAAGAAATTGAAAAAAAAAACAATAAAAAATGAAACTACAGCCCTCGTTCCTAGATTGGAAGAGTAAATATTTTGAAAATTACCCAAAGTGAGTTACAAGTTCAATGTGATATTCATTAAAATACCAATTGCATTCTTTATAGAACTAGAAAAAAAATCTCTAAAATTCTTACAAAACTCCAAATAAAACCTTAGTAGCCAAAGCCAAGTTGAACAGAAAGAATAACAGGATGTATTGCACTACTGGACTTCAAAACATATTGCAAATCTATAATAATCAAAACAGCACGGTACTTTTATAAAAATAAACAAATAGACTAATGAAACAGAATAGAGATTCTAGAATCCAACCCCCACATTTAAGGTTAACTTATTTTTTACAAAGGCATTAAATAAGTACATCAGAGAAAGGAGCCTTCAATAAATGGTGCTTGGAAAATAGATACCCAAATGCAGAATAATAAAATGAGAATCCTATCTCTCATCAAACAGAAATCAACTCAAAAAAGTTGATTAAACACTTTAATGCAATACTAGAAGCTTAACATAAAGACCATGGTATCTATATAGACATATATAGGAAAATACTAAGGAAACAGAAGGAAGCTCTTTAGGACATTAGAATGGACACAGATTTTTTGAGTAAACCACAGATAATAAAAAATAAAAACAAAAGGGATTACATCAAGCAAAAAGCTCCTGTAGAGCAAAGGAAATACCAACACAGTGAAAAGACAACCTAAAAATGTGAGAAGATGTTTTTATCCATGCCTAATAATTGTCCAGAAATAGTGGGTTTCATTATGACATAGTTGTACATGCACAAAACATAATTTGAACCATTTCACTACCCAGTACCACCCTTTACCCTTTCTTTTTCCTAGTCTGCTTCCTCTCTACCTTTCTTGATTCTTTTCTCCCTTGTACTTCCATGTCTTCTTTCAGATTTCTTGTTTTCCCCTAGCTTTCTCATATGAGAGAAAATATTCAATACTGGCTTTCTGAGTCTGGCTATTTCACTTAGAATGATACCCTCTAGATTCATTCATTCTCCTGTAAATGACATAATTTCCTTCTTCTTTATGCCTGAATACAATTCCATTATATATGTATATTATATGTTTGTTTGTTTTTTAATCTATTCCACTGTTGATGGACACCTAGAAGACTCCATAACTTCACAATTGTAAATTATACTGCAATAAATATGGATATGTATGTATCTCTAAAGTATGCTGTTTAATCATTTTTTTATAAATACCAAAGAGTGGTAGTTCTATCTTTACTTTTTTAAGGAACCTCATTACTAATTTCCCTAGTATGTTCACTAATTTTCTTTCCCACAAATAGTGTATAAGAGTGCCTTTTTCTCTACATCCTCACTAGCACTTACTATTATATGTAGGCTTAGTTTTTATTCTATCTAGATTAGATGGAATCTCAGAGAAGTTTCAATTTACAGTACTCTGACAGCTAAAGATGTTAAACTTTTTTTTTTTCATATAATTATCGCCTATTTGCACTTCTTTTGAGAATTGTCTGGTTCATTTGCCCACTTATTGAATGACTTATTTGGTTTATTTTGGCACTGAGATTTTTTAATTCTTTATATGTTCTGTATATCTACCTTCAGTTGAGAAAAGACATTTTCTCATCCTGTATGATCTCTTCACTCTATTGTTTTCTTCCCTGAGACACGTTTTAATTTCATATAATCATAATGATCAATTCTTAGTATTATTTCCTGAGCTTTAGTAGTCCTATACAGGAAGTTACTACCTATAGCTATATATTAAAATATTTCTTCTATTTTTTTTCTTACAGTGGTTTCACAGGGAGAAAATATTTGTAAATTTTATATTTGATATGGGGCAGATATCCAGAGTATATAAGGAAGTCCAAAATCTCAATTAGCCAAAAAATCACAACATGATTTTTTAAAAGTGCAATAGATCTAAATAGACTTTTCTCCAAAGATGACATTCAGAAGGCCATCAAGTACATGAAAAAAAATACATCACTAATCATCAGGGAAAGGAAGTTGAAATCATAATGAGATATCACATCATACCAGTAAAATGGATAGTATCAAAAAGGCTAAAGGCAACAAGTGCTGGTGAGGATGTGGATGAAGGAGAACGCTTCCACACTGTTGGTGGAAATGAGAATTAGAACAGCCATTATGAAAATCATCATGGAGTTTTCTTAACAAAATGAAACAGAATTACCATATGATCTATCAATTCCATGGGTAAATATCTAAAGGAAATGAAATCTTTCTGTTCTACAGACCCTGAACTCCTTGTTCATTTCAGCACTATTCACAATCATCCAAGAAATGGAAACAAACTCAGTGTGTGTCAACTGATGGCTAGATTTTAAAATGTGGTACATATCCATAAAAGAACACTGTCAAACTACAAAAAAATAGAATGAAATCCTGTCATTTGCAATAATGTCAATGGAACTGGAGATCATTAGGTTAAATGTATCTGATACAAATCAGATACAGAAAGTCCTGTGCCACATGATCTCATTTGTATGTAGAATCTAAAACAGTTGATCTCATAAAAGTTTTGAGGAGAATAGTGGTTACCAGAGACTAGGGAAAGTAAGGAGTGTGAGGGATGAAAAAGGTTGATCACTGGATTCTAAGATGCAATTAGGAGCAAGAAGTTCTGGTGTGGGTTGTATAATAGGGTGACTAGAAACATTAATGATACATTGTACATTTCAAAAATCTAGAAGAAAAGATTTTGAACATTTCACCATAAAAAAATGACAAGTGTTTTAGAAGATAAATGTTTTATCTGCTTAACATTATGCAATGTACACATGCATCAAAACATTAATATGTACAATTTTATGTATCATTAAAAATAAATTTTTAAAAAGAATATAAGCATATCAAAATCAACTCGATATTGAACTTTTTTTTTTTTCTTCTTGGTGCTAGGGACTAAACCAGGGCCTTGTGTGCTAAACATCTCTCCATCAAACTACTCCAACAGCTCTGAACTTAAAATCATGTAATACAAGTAGGACATGCAGAAAAACTATAAATAACATAGTAAAGAAAATGTAAAGTGTCATTAAAGAGGAACTGAAGTATTGAAGGTTTTCCAAGAAAGAAAAAGAGTATTATCCGATTGTGTGGCTTAAAGGTTAAAAATTACGTGAAGGCTTAAGAAATGAATTATGTATTTTGTCTTTGTGGTACACTAGATATTGTCCCACCACAGAGCACCTAGAATGCTGGAAAAATGTAGAAAGTAAGCTTTTGTAAGCAGAGGTTCACTTGAGGATAAGAGAATTCCCTAATGGTGGCTAAGAAAACAAGTAAGAAAAAAACAGAAAAGAAATTTTGGACAATCTGCATGATATGCTAAAACCTACCCATAATTCTTTGTGAGGATTTATTGATATTAATGACCAAGGGGTTTGCATTTAAAGGCACAGATGGAAAGTAAGAGCCAACAGTTGGGACTTGCCCTTAGCTGGGTCCACAGAGATCTGTACCATCAGTGAAAGGTTTGTAGGAGGAAAACTGTTTTGTCAAAAGAAAACACAATATAAGACGATTGAAAACATTTTGCTACTGAGTAGGATGCAGGAGTAGGGAAAATATTTCATGATAGCAGCATGAAAAAAAATTATAAACATTTACATCGTATCCTAAGGGACTATTAAGGGTGGTAGATGAATGGAAGCCCTGCATTCCAGCATCAAGGAGCAGAAAGTCAATTCAGCTCCCATGTCAAGAGGCCCATCCTTTGCCTGGCTATGGATGGGCAGTAAGTGGCTTGTCACAGATAGCAAGACTTTGCTGGAATGAGGAGAATCTAGCCTAGCTTTTTTAAAAAGTGTAGACTGGCAGAGAGGACTAAAATCTGGAAGAGCCCCAAATGCTAAAATTAACCAATGTGCCTGACAGTTTCTCCCACAACTTCCTAAATTTTTCTGCAAAGAAGCAATGGAAGAAGAGTATGAAACAGGATTCAAGCAGCCTTATGCATTTGGGGGTGCAAGGTTTCCAAAGCCCTGCTGTAAATCAATCTAACAGTAAAACAAAACTCTTCAGAGCTGTGTCCCAAAAGAGCCCAATATGACCCCTAGTGGAATTTGAAGGAGGAGCTTCAACCCAGCCACTAGACCAGAACAGAGATGAAGCATAATATCTAGAGTTAAATAGATATTGAGAACTAGAAAAATGTGATGCTCAAGAAAGAAAATCAATTGAAATAGACCCACAGATAATTCAGATTTTTTTAACCATGAGCCATCGTCTTGATCCAATATTATAAACATGTTAAAAGTTTTGCAGGAAAAGATGAATATAATAGGGAAGATAATTATAATTTCAGGAAAGAAATAGAAATCCTAGAACAGTAAACAAATGAGAATTTAGAAATAAAAAATGGCATACATGAAATTAAATATATAATATATATGTTCACACACAATACATTAAAAGCAGATCATTCACAGAAGAGAGTCCATGAAACTGAAAAAAGTTCTAAGAAATTATTTATTATGAACTAAAATATACTGGAACTCAAAAGACTATGACCCCTGAAACAATATCCAGGAGTGCATATTATATGTGTATTTGGATTTCCCAAAGAAAATTTTAAAAATAGAGTATAAAAACAAATGTTTAATGGCACAATTTTTACCAAATTCAACTAAAAACATCAAATGTAGATGCACAAATCTCAATAATTAGCATAAACACAGTGATATAAAAATAAAGCTAACCACACATAGGTACTCAAATATCTGAAAAATAAAGATAATAATAAAAATCTTAAAAGTCTTCAGATAAGAAAAGGACATTGGTGAGACTAATTACTGACTTCTCATCATAAAAAAGAAAATGAATCATACATTTAATGTTGTCAACCCAAAATTCTATAGCCAGTGAAAATATCCTTCAAAACTATAAGTGAAACAAACAAGTTTGTATTAAAATGGACTAAAGAATTTATTACCAACACCAGAAATTTAAGAAATTGTAAGCAATATTTTGTTCACCTATAGAGAAATAATATCAAACAGTAATGAGTATATTCAGAAAAAATAAAATTCATCAGAAGTAAAACACAAGTGAGAAAAATAAAACACTTTTTAAAATTTCTTTGAGAAGCAACTGATTATTGAATACAAAGTTAATGATGCTTTGTAATTTAGAAATAAATTAGATAAAAGCAACATCATAGGACTGGGGTTGTGGCTCAGAGGTAGAACACTCACCTAGCATGTGCGAGGCCCAGGGTTCGATCCTCAGCACCATGTAACAATAAATAAATAAAACAAAGGTATTGTGTCCAACTACAACTAATAAATAAATAAATAAATAATTTTTTTAAAAAAGCAACATCATAATGGATAAGACAACAAATGAAATATATCTGTCATACGGTGAAGTAGTACAAAATGATATAACAGACAGTAAATTAAGGGGTGAATATTTCCTAAAGAAACCACTAAAAATAAAAATAAAACCAAGATTAGAATTAATTATCTAAGGAAGGAGATTAATTCACAGGAGAGCTAGAAAGCAGAAACAAAGAACAAACTTAATAAAAAGCAAAGGGTTACTCTAAATTCCAACTCTATTAATAACTACATGAAATGCAAATGGATTAAGTTCTCCAATTAAAAGGAGACATCATAAGAATGGATTTTTTATACAATTAAACTAAGTGCCCTTAAAAAAGATATATATATGTATATGTATATGTATACATATACATACACATATATTTATATTTATATATTTATGCATATATATAGATATATATGTTTTATATGTATATATGGTTATATATAGTTATATATATGTGTTATATATAGTTTTATATATGTGTTATATATGGAGAGAGATATTCAGGTAGAGAAAGATATTCAGGTTGAAAAGTTATATACCATGATAATCATAAGAAAGCAGATATGGCTCTACTAAAATGAAATAATGTGTACTTTAAGACATAAACACAAAAATATGTATTTCATAATAATAAATAGGTCAGTTCATAAGGAAGGTGTGGGGCCCTGGGAAGGTAGCTCAGTGGTAAGATGCTTGCCTAGCATGCATAAGACCCCAGGCTTGATCCCCACCACTGCAAAAATAAAGGAAAAAAGTCCACAAGAAAGATGTGTTTGCTACTGATAACACAATGTAAAAATACATAAAGCAACAGTTGACAGATTTAACAAAAGAAACAAATCCATATGTATGACTTCAGAATTTAACATTCCCCCATTTGGTAATTATAAAATAGACAAAAAAATCAGTAAAGCTAAAGGAAATTAATACTACACTAGCAACTAACTTGATATCATGCACATTTATGGCACTATAACCCACAACTGCAGAATGAACATTTTGAACAAGTGTATGTGGAAGATTTAACAAGATAGACCATGAGCTGGGCCATAAAACAAGTCTCAATAAATTACAAATAATTGAAATGATACTATATTTTGTTCTCTGACCTTCAACTAAATTAAATTAAGATCAAATACACAGAAGATATTTTCTAAGTAGAAAATGTTTAAATGTTTAGAAATCAGTTACTTTAGGAAGTGAAGTCCAGTTGGAGGAAGTAGTTCACTGGAGTCATGGTATATTTTGTCTCTGGGCCTCTCTTTCTCTCTCTTTGCTTCCCCACAGCCATGAGGTAAGCAGCTTTACTCTGCCCTTCCCTCTGGGCCATGATGTTCTGCCTTGCCACAGGTTTAAAGGAAATGGAGCTAAACAGTCATGAACTAAAACCTTAAAACTGAGTAAAAATAAATAGTTCCTCTTTTAACTTGATTTTTCATGGGGTATTCTGTCACACAACAGAAAAAGCTAATATATAAAACTGAAAGTTCAGAAAAATTAAAATTCTCTAGTGAGAATAATTCCCCCAAAGAGTGAGAAAAACATAATTACCAATATCCTTAACAAATAAGTGATGTTTACATATAGATCCAATAGCCATTAAAAATATTATTATGAATAACTTTATGCCATTAAATTTCATACCTCAGATAAAATGCAAAATTTATTGAAAAACTCATTTTGCAAAAGTTGGCACAACAAATGGAAAATTTAATTGCTTTCTATTTATTTAAAAGGTGAAATTTTTATTAATATTCTTCCTACTATAGAAACTTCAGGCTCAGGCAGCTTCAAAGGTGAAGTCCTTCCAACACTTAAAGAAGAAATAGTTCTTAACTCTTAGTCTATCTGTGCTGCTATAACACAATACCATAGACTGGGTAATTTATAAACAATAGAAATTTATTTCTCAGAGTTCTAGAGCCTGAGAAGTCCAAGATCAAAGTGCTAACAATAGGGTCTTGGAGAGGAACTTCTTGCCACGTACTTACAAGACAGAAAGTGGAAGGACAAAACAAAGCTTAACCAAATTCCCTCCAGAGCTTCTATGGTGCACTAATCCATTCTCACTGGGAGCAGAGCCTTCATGACTCAATCACTTGACAAGAGGTCCTTTTGATGCTAACCACCATGGGATTAGGTTTGAAGAGATGAATTTAGAAGTATATTCAGATCACAGCATTTACTTAAACTTTTCTTTGGAATAATGATGAAAATGAACAAATTTTTAACTCATTTTGTAAGATCAGGACAATCAGAGCCATATCTGGCAAGAGTATTAAAAGTAAAGAAAACTACAGAAAAATCATTCATGAATAGAGATAAAAAATTAATAAAATACTAGCAACTACAATAAAGGAATACATTTAAAAAGACATTAGGTATTAACTGAATTGGGTTTAAAACAGGATTGCAATATTGTTTTAATATTTGAACCTTTATCAATATAACCCATGACCATGTCAACATGAGACATACCCTCATTTTGATAAACACAGGGGAAAAAATCAACAAAATTTAGCACAATTTCATAAGAGAAACGTGTGTAGCTAAAGTCTAGATATAAAAATTATCTAAGATACAATTGTTTTCCTCAAATAATTTCCAATCTTTCCAATGACCAAACTTTACTTGATACTGGCAATGAACAGTATATATTATTTTTTCTAGTGTTGGCACTGAAGACAAGATAGATACCTCCCATCTAGGTCTTCATCTACTTCATGTATTCAAAAACTTTCATTACATAATTCCAATAAGTTCTGTGTCAACTAAAGAGAAATCAACAGGTTGTTCTCAGTTTTAATGACTATTATAAAGTTGAAAATAATTCATTTACTTATAGTAGTTGCTACTAAAAATTCAACACTGCATTCAATAATAAGTCAAGGACAAAATGAACTATAATTAAAATTTAATATACATATTTGACCAGACCTAATTAGCATTTAAGATCTTTAAAATTTTTAATGCTGTCTTCATTGTGTCACATGGGAAGGTGCCTTTTAACAGCAACTTAACTCGAGGGAATGAGCCCAGTGCTTTATAGACACAATTTTTCTGCACTAAGTTAATAAGGATATCAAAAATTAGATAACTGGTGAGAGGTTTTCATTAAACCTAAATGGGTTGCACAAACTAATAGAAGACATAAGCTCAGTATATCAAATTGAGCAGTTTCAAAATTATCTCACTTGATTCTGAGCTGCAAGTAAATACATCTGTGGATGGAAGTAATTGTTTTAAATGTTGTTATTTGTAAATTAAAACATAAAAATTGTATTTCCATTTTAAATGGTAATATAGATAAACAAAAGTAGATATTTAATTTACATTTAATATCATAAGACATTTTATGGGTTATGTTATTATTGCATATCAGAAAAACATATTCTCTAATAAATTGGGCTAGATACTAAAGCATGTATCTAATATATCCAAATAACCTATGAGTTGAATTTCTATTGTCAAAATAGTTATCTCTGTCCTCTGGAGATATGGGCTTACATCACAAATCAAAGGGCCACAATTACCCTTTGTTTCATCCACTGTAAAAGTAGAGATATGAGTAGTTTTGAGAAATTAAGCATTTTAGCACAAGGCCTCTAAATATACACATTTTTACTTGTTTTATCCCCTCCTGTGTTTAAGAGAAGTGAGTTTTGAAAGACTAATCTAAGTCTTGGAAGTTTGTGTAACTTCACAGCCCTCTTGCTCATGAAAGCCCAATTAAAGTACTTATATGAAGAACTTATAAATATGTACTTATATTAAAGAGCATATGTCTGAATGCATAGTGGGAAAAGGTAAATGAATAGAGTTTCTTTCAAAGAACTCTCTTCAGTCAACATTTATGAAACACTAAAATAAAACACTCCAATTTATTAACTAAAAGTTTTCACATAATGGTCCAAATTACATGTATTTCCTACCCATGCCCTAGCTGTCTCATCAAATCTATTTAATGTTCAAAATTAGTTTTATAAAGTTATTGTGATGGGGGAAAAGCTTTGCTTACAAACTTAAAGCCTTTGGTTATTTTTTTTTTTTCATTCAAAAACCCCTATAGACAAAGGGTAATGAAAGGGAGAGGGGTATTGGGATTAGGAAAGATGGTAGAATGAATGAGGCATTATGAATGTGCATATATAAATACACAACCAATGTAATTACATATCACGTACAACCAGAAGAATGGGAAGTTATATGTATATGCATAATGTATCAAAATATCATATGTATAATATGTCAAAATACATTCTACTGTCATGTATAACTAATAAGAACACATAAAAATAAAATATAAATAAAATGTATAAGTAGGATCCAACAGAGAACTGGCTTAAAGAACAAAGATGTTATATTTTATTTTATTAAGATAATTTCCTTTGGTTTCTGTTGATATTGTTACATTTTTATTGCTTAAAGAAAAATTAAGTCCAACAATGGTTAAGATTTATTCAAATCTTTGTTCTAAAAACTCCTTTTGATTTGTGATTCTAAAGAAACAAACAACTTTTAAAAAAATAAAAAAAGAATGCCTAAGTGTTCAACAAAAATTGGTGATTTCTCTTAGCAATGGTAGGAGTTCCTGTTGGGAAGAAACTGTCTATCCAAAGTCTACAATTCCAACATTTTTGCTAACTATCAGTAGAGACCAATATAATGTGAGTCAAAGTGATTACATCTCAGTTTGAGAAACAACAACTCTGTTTTGTTTGTATTATTTTCTTATCTGTCAACTAAATGTAGAAGACTTCAAAGCCCTAAAGGATGGCAGGGACTTGTGAAAGGAGTTTGAGGTCCTGAACCACCTGATGTGGGGGGTATATATCAGCCAAGAACATCTGTATGGGACTATTACTTAAGCAACATTAAACTTCAGTTATATAAGCCACCGAAATTTTGTTATGTTTGTTTCTAATTTGTTCATTCTCTGAATCTGATAACATTTAAAAAATTATTGGTAATTTGAAATGGAGTACTTCCTTTATGAAGCACCTTGCATATGTTGCATTAGCTAAGTGACCAGATAGCAGTCAATGAGGAAACTGACATCAGAAATGGAAAACATGAATGACTTTATGGTGCACTGGCAAAAAATTGGTAAAACTGTCAACATTCAAACACTGGAAATCAGCCAGTTTGTAGCTCTAGGGAAAGATGTTTGAAAATTTCAGAATGTTAATAGTATACGTTCGTTATTATCCCCTTCCATATTTTGTGTTGTCATGTATATTTTTTCTTCACATATTTTTTTTTGCAATTATTGTTGCTTTGCCTGAACAGTATGAGATTATTGGGTTTACCCACATATTTATCTTTACCTTTTGGATTTCCATCCTTTTATTTCACTGATTTTTACTTCTACTAGAGGAATTCCCTTAGTATTTCTGTTAAATCTGCTAAGGGTACTTTTCACGCTGTATTTGAGGATGTCATTAATTATTTTTTGCCTTAATTTTGATTGATAAAGAATTCAGGTAGGTTTTTCCTTTCTCTAGTCTTTCCTGTTGATTTCTGGTTTCCACCATTTCTACTTTAACACTATTCCTGTATAAAAGAAATAACAATAGGCCAGGTCATATACAGGCTTATAGGTCATTATGAAAACTTTCTTTTTTATCCCAATTATAATGGGGCACTTATACAGGTTTTCAGCAGAGATGTAGTATGAAAATTAATTTTGCTTTAAATGGTTCACCTGGCTGCTTTAATGTGAATAAACTATCATCTAGTCCATAGCTAGCTGGTGGTTCAGACAAAGAAGGCTGAATATTGCATATATTTTGCAAATTTTGCATATATTTTGCAAAATATACTGTATATATTTTGCAAAATATATTGTATATATTTTGCAAAATATATTGTATATATTTTGCAAAATATATTGTATGTATTTTGCAATATTAAGAAAAAAGTATTTCCTAATGACTGGATTGTGATAAAAGAAAAAGAAAAATAATCAAGGATAGAACCAAATTCTGGGCCATAGTACTTAGAAAGATTAAGTACTATTAATTAATATGCAGATGACTTATACAACATTTGGAAAGGCAGGGGTGGTGAGAAAGAATAAACTGGAAATTCAATTTTTAGTCACTTATTCATGGTCATAGATAGTCAACCCTAATATTCAGGGACAGATTTGGCTGAAGAGTAAAATTTGTGAGTGGTCTTTAATTTGACAACTGGTCTAAATAAAACATGAAGAACACTTAAGTGCTAGAGCCAAACTTAGAATATTTTTGAGAGATCATTATTATTGTGTGAGGTTGTTGTTTCTGAGGAGTTATAATAATTGCCTAAATTCTAATAAAGACAATATTACCTTTTCCAGAAAGGAGTGAGCTTATCAATAATTGAACTAAAGAAATTTTGAAACTTTCAACAATTATTATTCAGCCACCAATAAGATCTAGGTTGCCAAAGTCAGGCTGACATAAAATGTTCAGAATGTTCAGATTTCCATTTGGGAAGATGAGTGGATTTTACCACTGTGATATATCTACTATCTATCTATTCTTATACCTACTTTAAAATTTTCTAAGTCTGTCTTTTTCACTATCATATCACTTCTCACAACCTAAAAATCTTCAATATAACATGTCAGTAGATAGAAAATAAATGAGTTATGAATGACTTTCAATTATTGGAAAGAAAATATGCTACTCAAATAGAAATTAAGGTAACGGACTGAAAAACAAAGTACTAGATACCTTGTCATAACTGGAAGTCAAAGATCTAAAGAGAAGCTGTGTGTGAAGCTGAATGGTTTTGACAACAGAGTTTAAAAGGTTGGTGACTTGATTTGTTTTTCAATTTCAGAGCAGAACTGGCACTTAAAGAAAAGGGGAAAATTATAAGATGCATCTGAGAACGTTTCAGAATGTCAACCTCCTCATTTGAAATAATTTGGTAATAAAAGAGAAGGCAAAGTTATTATTGGGTTAGGAGTTTCCATTTTAAAAAATGATATATATGTACCATGCACATATATGTATATCATCTTTATTAATATATACTATATTTTTGAATATTAACTATAGTGTTTACTTTGAAAATAAATTTAAAATTAAGATTGGGCATGAAGTAAAGAATCTAAAGAATTAGTAGACATTCATGTTCAAGGGACTGAACTATAATACACAAGAGACCAAGATTACCTTAAAACTAATGCAAGCATTATTCATGAAACTTATATCCAGTCATTTATCACTTCTCTAAAATAGTGATTTTTTTCTGTTTTTGAATATAAGCCAAAGGGTTTTCAAAAACTTCCAATGCTAAGAGGAATAATAAATGCATCTAGAATTATTGCAGAGCAATAATAGAATCTTTCTAATATATGATTCTGATATTTTACTTTAATTCTGTGCACAGAGCCAAAACACTATTTTATTTACTATTTTAAAAAATATACTAATGTAGATTTTAAAGATGCTACCTTCAAAATATATCTCCAACACTACTATATAAAACTCAAGGTATGGAACTCCATCATTGCTTTTTATTTTTTTAAATATATGCCTCATTTTTAAAAAATTTACTTTTTTTTATTAATGCATTCTACTTGTGGAGTTGATTCTGATATATACATCAATGCATATAACATAATTTGCTCCATTTCAATGCCCAAGACTCTACCCTTCTACCACCTCCTTCCTCCCCATGATTCCTTCCTCTATTGTCCCTCCTCCTATTAAATTTTCTCATTGGTGCATTATAGTTATACACAAAAGTGGAATTATTGTGATGTATTCATATATGCACATAACAAACTTTGATAATCTCATTCCTCAGGTCTCCCCTTTCCCAACCCTCCTCTGTGGCCCTGGATCTACTTCCTTTAATCCCCAGTTCTCCCTTGTATTTTCATGAGATTCCTGTTTTTATTCTTTTAATTCCTTAATTCTCTCTAATTCCATCACTTCTAATCTGTTTCATTTCAGTAGCTTTCCAACTGTCCTTTCTACTTCATTTGGTGACATATATTTTCTCAGCTTAACAGCCAGAATGATCTTTGTAAAATGCTGAAATAACCTCTCTTTTGCTTTGACTTTTCAGTTACTAAGGCCCTGCCCCTGGCTCCCTTGCTATCTATCCTCCATAACTACAGGCACACTTCTGTCTCAGAGACTGTGAAGGGTAACAGAATATGCCACCCTCCATGTGCTATTTTGAAATAAGGACTATTTCGAGATGAGGCAAATAGAGAAGAAGCAGTGACAGAAAATAAAGCTCTCTGCAACCCCCCATTTGCCTGAAAATAGGACATCAATTTACATATCTGTACCAAGAAAGACCAAAGTTAGTTACCCAATAAGCACTTTAGTCTGATTTTCTACAGTATGAATTTTTGTGTTCCTTGTTGAAAACTGAGCCCCAGGTTGATGGTATTTAGGGTTGGGATTTCAGAAATTATTGGCTCATGTGGATAGAGCCCTTGTGGATAGCATCAGCACAGTTATGTATTTCTAAAGAAATTAGAGATTTTCCTTTCCCCATGAAGACACAGCTAGAAGATGTTATCTATGAACCAAAAAGTGAGCCTCACCAGACATTGAATCTGATGATAATTCATCTTGGATTTCCCAGAATCCCAAACCACATCAAACAAATCGCTAATCTTCATGAGCGTAAACTCTAAGAAATACCAATTTATGGTATCTTGTTATAATAGCCTAAGAGGACAAAGACATCTTGAGAGACTTAACATCCTTTGCCTTTGTCTTGTCATTTCTGTGAAAATGTATTGGTTTTTATTGAAGATGCTAAAACAGAAAGAGTTCTAAGCCACATTTTTGATAATGATTTCTTTCCTGTTTTTTTTTTTTTTCCATGTATATACCTATTAACAAACTTTTATTTGTTTTTCTCTTGTTAATCTGCCTTTTGTTACAGGGGTCCCAGCAGACAAATTAAAAAAGTATAAGTAAATTTACTTTTTTCTTTATTACTGCTTAAATCTATTTTCTCTCCTCACTATTCCTATCTAAATTAACTCTCGAAGGCACTTGACCAAATACCACCTTCTAAACTATATTTCCCCCAATTCACAATTCCCCTAGGATTTTCAAACCCCTATTCTTCTCTGCTTCCTTTCCTATAGTGCCCATTGTTATTTAACATATTGTGACTGAACCCAGATCTAGAAGCTCCTCTTATGGAATAAACACTGAAATGAGCATTGGAGGGAAAGAAAGGATTTACTGAGTGGCCAAGGAACAGAAAAGGAGCTTTACTCACAAATCAGCTTCTCAACTCCTAGGGATTGAGTGGTTACAGATGTAGGATAGGAATAATGAGGGAGATAGAGAGGCTAATAAAGGGGTGGGATAAACATGTCTTTTGGGAGGAAAAACTAGAGATGTTTCATAAACTCAAGTGCTACCTCTTTTCACTCTTTTCATTAGTGTTTCTGGCCATGATAGTTGGTAGGGTTAGGCTGGTCAGCCTGGAGGTAAAGAGAGAGAGAAACTAAAAAAGTCTAATTTAGGTTAATCCTTTTAGTTTGGGACAAAATATTCCTCAAATGATCAACATGTCTAGGTGCAGTGCTGAATATAATTGGACCCCAAAATTAAGGTCTCAAAGGACAAAAGATACTATATGTCCTGTCATCCATGGGACATCTGTAGAGTGGGTGAGAAAAGGAACCTCAGCTCCTGTTAGCTCCAGAATCCCCAAGTCAGTGTTGGTACCTATAACAAAGCTACCAAGAGGCTAATAATGTGTTGCCTAGCCGTGTGAACTCCTAACCCAAGTTTGCCTGCTTGGTTTTGTCCTCTTATTTATAAGCAATGTAGGTAACAGTGTTTTCTTTCCTCAAAGTTTACAAAAACAAAGGGTCTTGGTTCTGTTCCTGCAGACATTTTCCAAATGCTACACAGTCTTGCTACTTGCAGTGGCAGGAACATGTCCCAAGACCTGCTGACCATGTATTTCAGAGATCTATTGGTCTTCCCAGTTTCAGTTTTAAATGGTAAAATTAAGTACTTCATAAATATTTTTTTTCTTTTTTAGTGACTATGTCCCTGCCAGGGGAATTGTATGCTTACCAAGATTCAGCTGAATTTCCTAAATTGTTTATGCCAGTTGTACTTCTTACTACAATTATGTAATTAAATTAAATGTTATGCAAATTGATGAAATGTAATTGATGATGGGAATGCTATGTAAACTAAGTTAAATGCTTTGAAAGATTTTATAAATGTGAGTCACTAACATATATTTTCTCTTGTGTGAAACAAAAAATAAAAAACTGACAGGGGACTTGAAAATAATAGAAGAAACTTATACTCTTTTTTTTTTTTAAGTACATGGACTCCCATCATAAATTTGAAAAAAACTAAAACTGAAAATTACAGAGTACAGTGTTTATATAAGAAAAGAATGTAGAACTTTCTAAGCAGACATCAAAGTAATTGTTTTGGATCACCATCCAAAGGTTGGCAAATAAGTGCATATTTTAAAATGAAATGTTGCAGTGTATATTGACAGAGGTTCTCTCCTTAGACCCAAACTTTAGTCAGGATCTTGAATCCCTGTCTTGGCTAGGCCCAGAATTGGGCTTCCCTCTCCGTCCATGTAGAATCCAGTTTGAAAAAGAACCCTGCTAAGCCAGTTCACCAAAAGACTCCCTCTGGTATCTGCCCACCCTCACCACCTCATCATTTCACCTGCCTTCAGTAACTATCCAATTTGGTCAGATTAGCCAGACACTTGATGATGCTCTTAGTCTTTTTCGATTCATTGTTCATAATCCCCATTTATCTTGGTTGGGAGTCAGAGCTGAATCCAACATCTCACCCCACTGCACGGCTGTATATGCCTATCTCCATGACCCTTCAAGAATAAAATCTGCCTTACCACCTTTAGCAAGTAACATGAGTAATTTTTATTTAATTGTATCTAACTTTTTCTTCCTGATAACTCACTTTAAATAACCGTCTTAACCTCCTTTCCACCTACCAGTCTTGAATCAGGCAGGAGGGATACTGTTGTATAATGCATAGACTATATAACCTAATATTAATATAAAAGCCGTTTTTCAGTTATTTCACATTCTTTATGAAGATCATTAAGTTTCGCTAATCCCACAGAATCTCAGGATATTAGTGTTAATTCATGTTTTATTTCAGAAGAACTATAAATATCCCCCCCTCCTTTGGAAACATTAGCTTTGATGAGAACATTGTTTATGTAAATAACTGCTTCAGACAACCAAAGTTTCCAAGGAAACATGCTTTGAATTTCACAGAATATGCAAATGAAAACCTCTTTTTCAGTATAAATTGCCTCTAATAGAAGAGACAAAGCCTGAAACAATAAGCCAATTCAGAGATAAAAAGGAACAACAACTGGCAAAGTGACTCCAGTGGCTTCTTTCAACAGCCATGAAAATCATTTTCTTTTGCTTTCCAGATTTTAGTACTCAGTATCAATATTTGCTTACCATCAACTGGGGAGAGATTAAAAATAAATTGGGTTTAAATGCTCCTAAATGAGCATGGTGGTATCTTTGCCTCTGAATGGTATCTATTTAGCTAGTTGATTATTGAGAATAAACTGTGTCATAGAGCAGTTTGTGGCAGTTTTTAGCCTTTTTCCTATAGCAGATATCAATGTGGTTTCCTTGCTGGAAAAAAATAAAATAAAAACAAAAGAGACAAACAGGAAACAAGAAAGCTGTTGTAGTTGTAGCATTATAAAAGTTGGTTGTGTATCCAGAAAATGTTTACAAGGACTTACCATTTCACCCATTAAATAAATATTTTGCCACTATGCACAAAGAGGAGGAAGAGGAAGAACAACCACTGAATCTGCTTGATGGTTTTAAACTAAGCTTTCAAGTATGCCCTCTACTACTCTACTCCTAAATCCTCAAGCCAAGCCAATAGGTTTAGCTTTCTAGCCTTGCAGACATATTGTGCAATCACAACTTTACTGGTGCAAAAGGAACCAACTCAGTGTTCACTGTTGGAAGAGAAAGTTAAAGAGTTGCCCACGACTGCTCCAAACTATGCCTAGTTGCAAAGACTACACTGTAAATATGGCAATTTTATTTTCAGCAGCTTATAATGTTTAAAAATAGATGTAAGAAAAAGTGAAAGGAAGAGGCCCTAGAAGTTGATATGGGAGAATTTAAATGGCATTGCTGGAATTGTAGTGACAGATAGCAGGCAGACATGAGCACTAGGGACATGAGGTAAAGGAGATAATTCTATAGAATGGACCTACTGTGCTGATACCCACAAACTTTCTTTAAAAAAAAAAATTTTACCTGAGGCCACTCTTGTACTGCCCTAAATCAATAGGACATGCTGTATTCCTCAGCTAACACCCTATTGTCTGTGGAAGGGAGGAATTCAGGCCCAAAGACTCTTTCCTGCAATAAGAGGAGTACAGAGGGGAATTTTGACCTTTATACAAACTAAAGATTCCAAGACTTAGAAAGAAAGGATAATTAGAAACAAAGCCTACCCAGTATAAAATCTGTAAGAACAATTTGAGCTCTAAGGTGATCCTGAGTTGCCTTTGGATCTTTAACATGTCATTATTATATGTCAGTCACTGTGGTACATACCTGTAATTCCAGCAACTTAGGAGGCTGAGGCAGAAGGACCTCAAGTTCTAACCAGTCCTAGCAATTTAGCAAGGCTCTAAGCAACTTAATGAGACCCTGTCTCAAACTGCATACAAAGGAGGGGCTGCAGATAAGGCTCATTGATAAAGCACTCCTGGGTTCTTTCTCAGTAACTCCCCTCCAATAAAAAAGTCATTATGATGGTAACCCCACACATATATGCCATGGGTTTTGCTTAAGCATCTGCAGGTAAGAATATTGTGTAAGCATCTGTGGGTAAGAATATTGTAGTGGACTTGGAAGTCTAATGCAATTCTGTTGTCAATCAAAAGTTGAAAGTTGGTGCTGGCCCAGAGGATCTGGAAACTTATCTGGGACCCTCAATAAAACTGGAGGATTCCTTTCCTCTCAGAGAGAACCCAATCACCCATTCTCCCTTGAAAGTGTCCTTTTCCTCTTTCTCATTCCCTTCAAATAAACTCCTGCCTGTTACTATATGCAACTTGCCTAAAATCCTTCTTTTGAAATTTCAAAAACCAATAATTGAGGTAACACCCACAATTGTAGAACGCCCATAGCCCTTTTGGCTCCATAGGCTAGTCTTGCTCTGCAACAGTAACACCTTTTGCAAAAATAGTCTTAAGAAGCATGTAACTCAGCACTTACAAAAAACACACGTGTACTGAAGAAAAAATGAGAGTAGATAAATTTTATAAAAGTTTGCTGGGGGAAGAAAAAGCTTCCAGGACAAAACAGTATTCCAGACTAAAGATGATTCTGTTCAGAATGCTCCAGTCTACCACACATATGGTTATATTTATAGTCTTTAAAAAAAAAAAAAAAAAGGAGTGATACAAAGAAATCACCTGATTGGCTGTAATTGACCTTTGGCTTACATGAGCATGGTGTGATCAGTTAGAAACTTGTGACTGGCTACAGTTGGAGGACTATAAGTGTCTAAGACTTAATTGCTTGCTTATAAGGGTATACTACCAGGGTAGGTTATAATTTGTTAAACATCAATAAGGGTGCTGCTTATTTTATAGAGAGACTACTATGGGCCAGACTTTCTCACTCAAGTATGAGGACCATTTAGGTCAAATTTATTTCAGTTTGCCATGTGTATAGAGAACAAACTAAAACATTAATAAGAGACAGGAGAAAATCTGTTGTTACACCAAATAGAAATGGATGAATAGTAGTTAAATGGAAGTATGTACATGAGATGGTTTGTATCAGAGTTTGAATTCCAATAGAAGCAAACCCAGAGAAAAGTTTTTGAATACAGGTAATTTGGTAAGTGATCCAAGTAAATGCCTATAAAAAGTAGAGATAAAGGAAGGAAAGTGTGGCAATAAAAGTCACATTATGAATAAGTTATCACTGTGAGCAAATAGAACCGAATTCCACTGTAGAACTCTGGGTAATAGTGTAAAATATGCTTCAGATTTTTCCCAATTGAGGGACAATTTGTGATACTAAAACATCATACCCAGCATTTCTGGGAATTTCTTCTGGAGGTATCAATGCTCCAGAACTTTCAGTTTGTATGGCAAGTGGGGCAAGCAAATTACTATACCTATAAAATGCCTTCAGGGAGACAGTCATGTGTGTTTGCAAAACATAAACCTCAGAATTTACAGTGAATGCCAACAGGATATGGATGAAGTTACAACTGCATAAACTGCCAAAGAGAATATCTGAGATGAGATCTGGCCACAGTTGGCAAGAACACAACCTATAAAATCAAGGATCTTGTATGTCAGAAGGCAGAATTAAGAGTCCTTAAAACAAGATCTATATTTAAGTGGTCAATAGAAAAAGAAAAAAGGCTGTGTCACAGAGCAGCACATACCACACCAAGATATGGCACTTGGGAATTTAAGGAAACAGCAGAAGGTAGCCTCTCCCATCCTTCTCTTCTGAAGCCGACATCAAAAGGATTCTCTGACCTTCCTCTAAAAAACGGTCAGAGACTCTCAATTCCAGAAGAGCCATCCTTATCCCTGGAGGAAAGGCAAATTCTGATTTCTGAAGATGCAGGATCACAGAGAAGAATCTGAACAGGTCTTGCTAAGTTTCCCCAGCTTATCATCATTTGGCCAAGCTTTGTTCATTCATATTTCCCTATAACTGCTCACTCTTCAGTAAACCTAAGAATATAGACATGTAGGTTTCCAAGTCTGTTTGGGTCATCATTTTTCAAAGTCCCTTTCTGTCACATTAAAAGCTATATTAAACAAATTTATATGCTTTTCTCATTAATAATTTTATTATTGGGGTCTCATTAAATGGACCTAGCAATGGATGAGGAGAATATATTACTTTTTCTCCCTCCATGCACTTGTGAGAAAATACAGAATATTACGGAAGAGTGTAACAGAAGAATATGCTATGGCATAGAATAAAGTACAAAGGTCCAAGAAGTAGTGCGACAGCAAGACCACCATAATAATTCTACTCTTGGAAGGGAGGCAAAAGTTAGAATTCAATAGCCAGATACTAAACAAGTTAAAAAGGAATTTGAAAGACATATAGCCAACTTCCCAAAATTATCATAACACCAAAAAGAGAAAATTGGGTCCAAACAGGAAAAGAGGACAAAAAGGTAAACATTAAGATAAATAAACAGTTGGGCATACTGGCATGTACCTAAAATCCTAGCTATTTGGTAGGCTATGGGAGGATGGTTACAAGTTCAAGTTTAGCCAGGCAACTTAGCATGACCCTGTCCCTAAATAAATAAATAAATCTGGAAATGTAATGTGGAAGAACATCCCTGCATCCAATCCCCAGTAACCTATTAAAAAAAAAAAGTGAAGCAATAGATACACCGGTTAAATTATTACAAAGAGTATGCCTTTTGATGAACTCCTGTTTCGTGGCACTGACAAATAAAAATATAGAAGAACAAAATGATATAGTCAGACTCAAATTCAAACTAAACTCCATTGACCAGAAGTGGAATATAATTGAAAAATGTTGTAAGACAAAGATGTTTTAGGACTGTAAAATAAACAAAACAAAATGCATCTGTGACACGTGGCTGAACCAAACCAACCACTTGCTTTATCAATATATATGATGGCCCCAAATCACCATCAGTCAGTAACTGCTGCTTGTGGTTATCGACCTGATTCATCAGAGGGCTGGTTAGAAGCAAATGCAAGTGATGAGTGAGTAGGAAGGACACACTGTGACAGATTGGAAGAAAGATAAGGAGGAAGGATGAGAAAAAGAGAGAACTGGGGAAAAGGAAAGAAAGCAAGACAATGAAAATTACAAAGCATTAAAAAATATAGTACTAAAACAGAGCCAAGAAATCAATAATTGAAATGCAAATTCATTAATTAATTTCAGTTTATTAAAATAGAAATCAGGATAGGGTACTGTATGGGCAGGTATAGGGTATTGAAGAGGCAAGAGTTTTCAAATAAATACATTGAAAGTTTTCAGGAGATAAAGGAACCCTGGCTTTCTTTGAATTCAGCCAATTACCAAACTTGGAAAACCTTAAGAAAAAAATTGAAAATATAAAACAATCACTTCTATATTCCAAATGTGAAAAATAATGTCATTTAAATAAAACACAGCACACGTGGTTAACATAAAAATAGAAACTAATACAGAATGACCAGAAAGTTGGATAAGGAACAAACTCATCTAGAATACAGTTCAAAGAAGCTAAAATAAACACTAGAAAGAAGCTAAAAGAAATACTGGAAAGAAGCAGTTAAGAAATATAGAAGATGGAGCAAAAGATGAGAAAACTTATCTAAGAGGACAGAACAGGAAACATACAATATTTAAAGAGATAACTGCTTCAGAATTCTCCAGCTTGAAGCATTAGGTCAAAAGTATACTTTGATGTGTTGATAAATCCCATACATATACACAGTGTGCTGATACTCTAGAGCATCAGAGATAAAATGACATACATGAAAGCTACCAGAGCAAAACAGATAAATGGCTTGCAAAGGACAGAAAGTACCCTTCTCATCTGCAATAATGTATTATAAATTCTGTGGACTCATAATATCTAAGGACAAACGGAAGGGGAAAAAGAAAATTATCAACAAAGCATTTATACTTAACTATTATCCAAGAGTAAAAGCAAAATAAAGATGTTTTTGATACTGCCAGTAACCAATGAGAAGTTCTGCTCCCTCACATGTTGAAGTGTAATATTAGAGAAACACGTCTAGGCAAACATATAAAGCAGTGTTTATTTTAAAAGGGGTAACGGACTTATCCTGGGAAGAAGAAAGGGGCCATAACTGGTATCCTGGTATCCCAAGAAATGAGATGGTCTGCCTTTTTAAATATGTCCTAGGCTTCCTTTGTTCTCCTGCTCTCTTCCGCTTATCTCTCTCCTTCCTGAGTATCTGAGGAAGCCCAGGAGATAGATGCTCAGGTGGGATGGCCAAAAGGTGAGAAGCAGATGGGGTGGGGGAAGGCCTAATGGAGCAACCCAGGGCACATTAATTACCAACTTTTACAAGTCCCAGTAGGAAGGTACAGTTCCTGGGACAGGTTACCTTAGCAACAGGTTGGAACAGGGGCAGGTTATCTTGATAAGGGTGGAGGAAGGGCTCTGAAGGAATTAACATTTCAATCCCTCAGAGGGTGGTATTTGACTTCCTGGACCCAAATTGGCCTCCTTGATCCAATCTGACCAGATTTACCTGTCTACACTGCCTGCTTCTTTTTCGTTTTGGCTTCATTTTCAAACATATAATATCTAAGATCATTTACCCACTAGTCATTCTCTAAAAGAAAATTTGACCATGTATGCTATCAAAGAAAAAATGAAAAAGAAGATTAGTAGAGTATTAGGGTTTTTCAGAGAAATAAAATCAACAAGATAATTATAACTATATCTATACACACACACACACACACACACACACACTTTAAAGAAATTTAGATTTATTATAGGTATGTGCTCACATGATTATGAAACAGAAAAGTTCAGTTATTTGCCATCTGCAAGCTTAAGAGCCAGGAGAGCCAGAGCCAGTGGTATAATGCATTCCAAATCCAAAGGCCTGGGCACAGGTAAAGCTTATGGTGTAACTCCCAGTCTTAGACCAAAGGAGGTGGGAGGAGGGAAAACTGTCCTGTACACCCAAAACTGAGTCCTAAGGGAACCAGGAGTAACATGACAAAAGGAAAGTGGGAGTCCCAGGTCAAGAAGAGAGAACTTGAATTCTTCCTTGTTCTGTATTTTTTATTCCATCTAGGTGGACACTCAACAAACTGGATGATATCCACCCACACTGGTGAGGACAGATTCACTCCATTGATTCAAGACTAATCTCTTCTGGAAACACACTCACAGACATATCCAGAGAAGCTCTCTGGGTGTCTCTTTAGCCAGTCAGCACAAAATTCATCATCACACATGAAAATGGGGGGAAAAATGATAAACAACGAATTTGATTAAATTCCCTAGTAAATTCTAACTGCATTTTAAAATAATAAATTTGCTTTTTTAAATTGGGGAAATCAAAATTCTCAGCCATAATGACAAAATGGGCCAGGCATGTTGGCCCAAACCTGCAATTCCAGCTACTTGGAAGATTGAGGCAAGAAGATTTCTAGTTAGAAACCAGTCTGAGAAACTTACCCTGTCTCAAAATAAAACAGGTTAGAGTTATAGCCCAGTGGTAGAGTAACCCTGAGTTCAATTTCCAGTACTGGGGGGCAGGGGGGGGGTGGAGAAAAAGAAGAAGAAAGGGAAATAAATTATGTATTGTTTCTTACATATGTTATAATAGGCTAATAGTTATGTATGAATGTATTTTGAATTTTAATAATCCATTTAAGTTTGCACATTTGTACAATCATATTGTCTTATAAAATAGACTTTCTTTGATCTGAAATTATTACCAAAATACAAATGCAAAAAAAAATTGTTTTTCAAACTAAGATTATATATCTCAATTCATCCATCAAAAAAAAAAAAAAAAAAGAGTGTAGAGATTCTTTTTTTATTTTCAAATACTTCTGTGAACTAATATGTCACAGAGGAATTAATAAGGATCTTGCCAAGATCTCTATTTTAAAATATTGTGCTTGTTTGTTGAAATATTGTAACACAGTTTATAGTTAAATCCTAGCTTTCCTCTTCATTCCTGGTTATGGGTGTGCTTGTGGGAAAGTTTTGCTATAAACATGAAGTAGCTATTTCTGTCTTTTGTGTTTGCCCTTCACTTCCCTAATCTATCTGTTTACCATGGCTGTACAGTGTGGATCTGAATAGAATGCAGAGTCATTCAGAATTGCTTTCCACTTTGTTTACTTCGTTGATGAATTTGAGTGCAGTTTGATCATGTCAAGAAGTAAGCTGATAAAAGACGAAAACTCAACAGACCTTAGAATGTTTGTCCAAGAAGATAGCACTTTCTTTTAACTGCTGATTAAAATGAAGACAAATAAAGGGCCAAAGGATTCAATAGTGTTGTGGCCATATGGATTTTGGAAACATACAAGATCAATCTGGTTCTTGAAGATTTAGGAATTTTTCTAAGAAACCCGGGAAATAAAAAGTGTTGAATGGTGGGCTGTTTGTTCTCCAGAATCTGTCCAACCAA
This sequence comes from Marmota monax, assembly GCF_021218885.2. Lineage (NCBI taxonomy): Eukaryota > Metazoa > Chordata > Mammalia > Rodentia > Sciuridae > Marmota > Marmota monax. The sequence continues at coordinate 1,224,618 of NW_026691988.1, read as the reverse complement.
TTGAAGGTACACTGAAACTGACAAGTCTCTCAAGCAGATGTGACCAGTTCAACAGTGAAAGCAGAGGAAGAAACAATATACTGCCGCCATCAGTTATGATGATAATAGATAATAAATGTGGACTATTTACTATGAGCCAGGCACTTTATGAGGCATTTTGTATGAACTGATTTCTTTTACTTTTCAGAGAGCTTGTGTGGAACTGGGTGAGTTGGTCCTTTCCTGTAGTCCCAGCTAATGGGGAAACCCAAGGCAGGAGAATCAAAAGTTCCAGGCCAACCTAGTTAATTTAGGGAGATGTTGTCTCAAAATAATAAAGAGCACAGGGGATGTAGCTTAGTGGTAGAGGACTTGCCTAGTATGAATGAGACCCTGAATTTGCTCCCCAGCATAGGAAGGAAAAAAGAAAGGCCGAAAGGAAGCTAATAGGGTAGTGCTATTATCCCTACCTTATTATAAAAGATACTTTTCTGACCTACATATACCATTTTCTTTAGTTTAAAAAAAAAAGAAATGTGTTTTATATCATTATTCTATTTGTTATTAAATAATAAGATGACAATCTTAAAATACATATTAGGCAATTGTAAGCTCACTGACTGTTTAGTTTAGTTGTTTTATTTTATTTGTAGTACTGGATATTAAACCCAGGGGTGCTGTACCACTGAACTGCCTCCCTAGTCCTTTTCTTAATTTTTCATTTTGAGACAGATAGGGTCCAACTAAGTTGCTGAGACTGGCCTTGAACTTCAGCCTCCTTAGTCTCTGGGATTACAGGTATATGCCATGGCCCTACCTAAATCCACTGACTCTTAAATTAAGCCAATAAAAAAAAAATATTATGAGAGCAGTTATATAAGAAGGGTAATGTTAATTAAACCTACAACTTATGCAGAGATATTTCTCTTGGTTAAATATTTTCTAATTTTAAAGGTAATATATGTTTACTATTTAAAAAATTTAGAAGAATACAAAAGCTTAAAGAGGAAAATATCATTCATAAACAAATCCTTCTTATCCAGAATAACCACTGTTAATGTTTTGGTACATCTATCTTTTTAACCATATTACTATATAAATGCTTTGGATTTAATATGGGTATAATATGGAACTAGCCTAGATGTCATTTGGATAGATGAATGGATAAATAAAATATAGTATATATATACATAATAGAATATTATCTAACCATAAAAAATAATGAAACCCCATCATTTGTAGCAAAATGAGTGGAACTAGAGGACATTATGTTAACTGAAATAAAAAAGAAACAGAAATACAAGTATTGTATATTCTCTTTCATATGTGAAAAGGAGGGAGAATGGACATGATCAATATAGGATGTATACATTTATGGGATTATCACAGTGAATCCCATAATTTGTAAATTAAAATGTGTTAATAATAAGTTTAGAAATGTGTTTTTTAATAAAATATTTTTAAAAGATATCATTTAGGCATTCTCAATATAATATTTTCTAGGTTTCCTATGGCAGAGCAGCTCACTGTCCAATATCCATTCTTCCCTCTTCCCATTAATAGTTTTAGCTCAGCATATAATTGCCCGCAGTAATATTACATTTCCCAGAGTCCTGGCAGCTTTGTATGGATATGTGACTTTCTGATCAACAGGAATGTGAAGGCAAATTATATATGCCAAGTCAAGTGTTTAAATTATTTTTGCAGTACTGAGGATTGAACCAGGGCCTCAGTTATGCTAAGCAAATTCTCCATCACCCTTTCTTTTTTTTTTTTTTTTTTTTTAATTTTGAGACAGGGTCTTGCTAAATTGCCTGGGCTATACTTGAACTTGTGACCCTACTCCCTCAGACTCCTGATTACCTGATATTGCAGGTGTGCTCCACCAAGCCCAGGTCAATTAATATTTCAAAAGATGAATGAAACGTCTATAGTCATTTTCTTAAGGATGTAATTAACTATGGAGGGTAAATCCTATAAAGCTGTCTTCTTATAAGAGGAGAAAGATATTCTAAAGTTGCCTCTACTTGCAAGCAGAGGAAAGGCCATATGAGGACACAATGAGAAGATGGCATGGTATAGGCAAGTAAGAGTATTCATCAGCAACTAAATTTGCTGGCACCTCTATCATGGACTTCCATTCTCAAGAACTATGATAAAATAAACGTCTGTTATTTCAAACTAAAATGGATATGTATGGCTTAGAGCCTCATATTTTCACTTAAAATATTTTAACATTTTTCCTTGGCAGTATTTTTCAAGATTATTTTCAAGGTTCCCAAGTATCCAATTATATGATGTCATATGTGTATTTCAGCAATCCCTTATTTTGGATTTTAGATTATTTCTACTACTTTTAATACCCACTCTTATGCATAAATCTATCTTTCTGTCTAGTATTTTTTTCTCAAGATGAATTCCTAGAAGTGTCATTATTAGACAAATAGATGCTTTGGGGCTTCTGATTTATAGATCTCTATCACTGACCTTCCTACTGGTAAAGACAAATGAAAATGCAATATGGCAACACAAATAAAGAGGAACTTTTGTTTTTCCAGCTTTTCTCTCCGTTTTTCTTCTTAAGTACTGGATTGGAGGAGTAAAAAGAGATGCAAACAACTCTGTAGTTCCCTGCTGGACACTCCTCTACCCTTGAAAGTTCCCTTTTATATACTTCATTAAAAAAAAAAAATCTGTTTAGACAAGCAACACAAGTGTCTTGGAAAAAATTCCTTTAAACAACTTAAAAAATGAACAAAGAAATGAGAGTCCTTCATAATTTCACCTTCAGAGGAAACCTTCTTTTTTATTTTTTGGGGGTACATGTTGCCGAATTTTTCTAACAAGTATGCATATACATAGATAAGTATACTTTAATCTTAAACATTATATAATCTATCTCATTGCTTTTAATAGCTGAAAAAATATTTTTTTGCACAATGAATACCATCATTTATCCAACCAGTCTTATATTGATGAACTTTAAACTTGTTTCTAATTTTTCATATAACTAACAGTGGTATAACAATGATATCATTTTATATAAACCTCGCTGTACTTTTTGCAAGCTTTTCTGCAAGATAAATTTCTAGAAGCACAGATATTGAGTCAAAAGGTGTGCATACCAAGTATTAATACAATGAAGTTCCTTGAGGTCAGAAATTTTTGTCTACATATTCATTACTTTAGCCCCAGTGCCTAGAATACTAGTTGGCACAGCATTCAATGAATATTTTCTGAGTGAAAGCATGAAAATATTTCACTCTGTCCTCCAGAAAATTGGCACCAATATAAAAAAAATCTTATTTGTTTCACACTTGTCATATAGAGTTATCAGGTTATCACAAGTCAAGAGAATAAAAAAAGACACTACCTCAATTTCCTTCACATCAACTTATTATGAAGATTAGATTTTATAATTATCATCTGAAATTAGTATTATTCTAGAAATTGTCCATTTTTTCTCATTTTTGTTGTATTATTCTGTTTTAAAATATTTTATTTAGATCTATAAATAATACAAATATTCATCTCAACTTATTGAGGATCATTAATTTTGTTTAAATTTGCTTAGAATCAAGTGATTTTTTCCTTGCGATTCCTATGATTTTTTTTTATTGTAAGAAAGGTCTTTACCACCAAAGCTTAAAAAAATATATACTTCTACATTTTTTGATCATCTTACTCATATTTAAATCATTAGTATACCTCAATATTTAGTTTTAGTTTACAAATATGAACTGAAGAACCTTATATTTTTAGTTTTTTTTAACATTTTGATTTCCTCTGTTTTATAATTTTTGCCCATTTCTTTTAGGTTGCTTATATTTTTCTTATTGACAAAAAGAATATTTGCATGTTAATAAAACTGTTTGTCAAGATTCTTCAGTTTATAAAAAAAGGGGGAAAATAATTGAAAGTTTTACAAAGGGGAACACTTCCAAGGACACTGAAGAAATTTATTTCAATGATGACTAAATTCTAGCATCCAAATAATGTCACCAGTGTTGAATATATTTCTTGTATTGTTAGATTCTTTCATATCAATGTCCTTGGGCTTTTGTTTTTCTTATTGTTGTTTGCTGTTTGTTTGGTTTTGGTTTTGTGTTTCCACTACATTAAGGATCAAACCCAGGGCCTTGTGGGTGCTAAGCAGGTACTTTACTACTGAGTTATAACTTCAGCTTCTCATTCTCTTTTATTTCAAAGAGTTTCCTTAGCAGGATGAGATGGAAAGAAAGGTGCCCACGGGACATTTCAGATTTACATCATCCTGAATTAGCAGTCCCAGAAGAGAATGAGACTGGCCCTTAGCTTCACTGTCCCTGCACCTAGCTCACAGCCTCGCCTTTAGAGGAGGGTTCCAGAGACTCCCAGATAGCCTTACCTAAAGTTGTTTGGCTACCCTCCTTGTGGCCAGGAGGGAATTAGTGTAAGCCCAGGTAGGCTTGGGTCAAAAGAGCCCATTCTGTATGGCCAGGGATTCAGAGACTGGATTCACCCAGATGACCACAGTGTCAAACTGGGGGAGAAGTAACTCTTGAAAAGAAGCAGAGGGTATGTGAGGCCTGCTAAAAAGGGAGAAATACCAGTGGACATCAAATATCAGAAAAAGCATTCACCAGTTCTGACATATTCACGTGAAAAAAACTTTTTCAATTTGTCATTGAGATGCTAACTTTATTATGCTATCTTTTGAAACAGCATTTCAAATTTATGTAGTAAAGTTATGCACTTTCTTTATGCTTAATTTTTTACATATGTATTTATAAACATTATATAAATTAGTTACTGAGGGATATAAAATCATTACTTGAATTACTTAACTATAAGATGGGGATATGGTTAAAGTTTCAGGAAAGATGGGGTTTAGGGATCAGAGTTAGTAAATTAATATTACCTGGGTTTACTCTTACAAATAGCTTAAAGTTTTGGGCTTTGTTTTGTTTTTCACTATCTTGTGAGTTGAAAGAGCAAGGAAATCCTCAGTAGGGAAGGGTAAAGACTGAGTAGGATGCAACAATTGGAACTTAAGGGAAGATACAATAGAGAAGTTTTAAACAGAAATAAAAAGTGAAGTGTTTATTAAAAAAAAAAACATTTCTTACATTTAAGATAAGGATTACAGAAAGATGTAGAGGTTATTTGAAGAACCTGGTACGCATCTCATGAAACCTCGATCTAGCATCACAAAACAGAATAAAAAATTCTGAGGTAAAACAGTGTGCACACAGCCTAGAGGAACAAGACTGGTTTAAAGCAGTCAAAGCACAATATGAAAGCACTTAAGGCAATGAACTGTACAGTTAAAATGGAACTTTTATGTTGTTTTGTGTGTGTGTGTATGTCTGTGTGTGTGTGTAATCAAAATTTTTTTTGAAACGTAGATTCTGCCATTTACTAGATATGTGACATTAGGCAAGTATTTTAACTATGAGATGTTTAGTTCTTTTTCAGCATACTGGTAGAAGTTATAACTTGATTAAGAGAACTTAAATCACTTTTTATCTAAAATCCTAATACTACAATCAAACTCAGGTGCAAGACCAACAAGGAAAGTTGCAGAAAATGGTGAGAAGAATGAATAAATTCCTCACTCATTCAGAGTGAATAAAAGTGTTGGAGAAATTCAGTAGAAAAAATTTTTTGAGAGATGACATGCTGTATGTTCCCCCACCCAAGGTAAAATGAATTGGGTTTTGTTGTTGTTGTTGTTTTAATCTCAAGACCAAACAAGAAAATCATTTAGAGAAAATCAGTATATATACACAATGCAGCATTATTTAGCAATAAAGAAGAATGAAAACGTGTCATTTGCAGGAAAATGGATGGAACTGGAGATCCTTATGGTAAAGGAAAAAAGTCAGATTAGGATAAATAAGTAGGACAAATTTTCACTCATATGTAAAAGCTAGAAAAAAAAAAAAACAACACATGAAATTCATAGGGGAGCTGTCAGGAGGGAATCGAAGGCGACCAGAGACAGGTCCAAGGGGGAAGTAGGGAGGTGTTTATGATCAAAATGAAAACTAATGAAACCAAGTATTTTGTACAATTAATATGTGCTACTAATTATAATTTTAAAAAAGAATCATTTAGAGAGTAGTGTATGTCCAAATATCAAGTGGGGAAGAAACGTTTCCTCTCAAGAGAACTGCAGGTGTGAGGCTATCCACAATGTGAGGCAGAAGTGGGGGGTTCTATGAGGAACCCACAAAAGTACCTTATGAGAAAAGTTAGCTTGAAATGACAACAAATTCTAAAGGGTGCAATACCAGCATGAAAGCATCAGTCTAGCGAGAACTTTCCTTCTCTTTTCTTTCCTTCCCTCACCAGCTGGTCTGGGACTACATGGGGCGAGGAGGCCCAGCTCTGGGGAGAGCAGAGAGAGGAGGGGTTCCAGGGATGGAGAAAGCCAGTATAAAGGCAGACATGTGACTGCTCTCTAGGACTCAAAGAGAATCTCTAAACTCCAAAAGCATTGAGTGTGACTGAAAATGTTGTGGGCAAACATCAGAAATTGGCAGATTTCATAACTACACTGATGCAGCATAAACAGAAGCAGCAGGTGGGGTTGTGGAGTGACAGGTGCCTCCATAGGCATCTATATCACAAGACAAAGATCCTTCAGGCCCCAAACTGAGTTTCTGTCAACTCTGAAAACAAAGTGGGAAAATTTAATCGCCTACACTAAACTCAGTTTTACAAATGATTATTTTATCCTTTTCAGTATTACCACCTGGGAACTGACACAGGATAACCACTTTGGTCCAGGAATGGGGTAAGCCCTGACCCTTGTCTCCCCTTCCCTTCCTGGAAATTCACCTTGGGCCTTTGATGCGTCCCTTTGTCTCATACTCACCCACAGCCTACTGTATCTGCCTAGCATAGCATCCCCATGTACCCCAGTCCTGATTCCTGTCTTATTAGTGTTGAGCAATGCATTAATCTCTTATGGAAAAATATGGCAGAGTCCCTTAAAATTGAGAATGTATTTCTTCGTAACCACCTTTTCAATTTCTCATGTCTGACACCATAATAATAGAATAGCCATAGCTTAGCTGGGCACAGTGGCACATGCCTATAATCCCAGCAACTCAGGAAGCTGAGACAAGGGGATCACAGGTTTGAGGGCAGTCTCACCAAATTATCAAGGTCTTAAGAAACTTAGATGGACCCAGTTAAAAAAAAGAGGGGGGTGGTGGGGGGGGCTCAGTGGTAAAATGCCCCTGGTATAAATCCTCAGTACCAAAAAAATAAAATAAAATAAAAATAATAAAGAAAGAAAAGAAAAAAGAAAGAGCAACATATAGTCTTAGCTTCACTGAATTTTTAGATTTAATACAGGAAACTAGAGATGTAATTATGAGGTAATGAGAAGATTACAGTAATAATATACATATAAATTGCTACAGTAGCACAGAGAAAGGAGGAATTCTTTGTTCTTTTGGATTTAAGAAAATCTGAAGACGGGGAAAATTTCGAGTTAAATGCCATCAAATCCCTACTTGACTGCTCCTGTCTTCCCAAAGCACAGGATGCTCACTGTTACTAAGGAGCAGCGCACGGACACACACAATGTTTGCAATGATGGCTGCAGGTCCTGCTAAGCACTGGAATGAAGTTGGTGTGGCTAGTTTGGTGGGAAAAGTTTAGGGCACTGTGTGATACTCTCTGGTTTCTGCTGCTCTAATGATCCCACTACTGTGTCCAAAATTCCACTATTAGAATGATTCTTTAAGTTACATCACTATCTTCCAAAAGCCCAAGGTAATTATATATTTACCACCTAATGTTTAACTACATGTTTTTGGGGTACTTATGCACATATGCTGTGTAACTGATAGGCAACTTTGTGGTCAGCTTGGAAACTCCGCCTAGCCTAGAGTACAGGAATATGTGCACTTGATTACGCCATTGCAGGATTGGACCTTCCCTCTGGCACTCTACTTAAGCTTTTGTACCTCAGTGTCTTCCTCTGTAAAATGAAAAATGGTTGTGAAGACTTAATGCTTGCTACATAATAAGCACTTAATACTGAGATTGGTACTTTTATCATCAGGATGAATGAAAGGTTCATGGAAACACATTCAAAACAAGGGAAAAGTACAGGGGAGAAAAAAAGCAGAGTCAAGAGTTATTAAAAGAAAGGAAAAGAGGAGTTTAAGGCAATTGAACAGAGTTGCAATTTTAGAGCCACTTCATGTTGGAAATATTACAGCTGAGAAGAAATAGAGACAGTCATAAGCATTCTAATAAAACTATTAAGACTCATCTTCAAAACTGAGTTACAAGACAAATCTAAAAATAGTGATTGATATTTTACAGATTCTTTGCATTATTATAGATGGAAACATTCTTTCAACCAGACACACACATACTACACATATATTCGTGCATGCACACGTACACACACACACACACACACACACAACAAGGCATGGACCAACATTGTATGGTTCAGCATGTATTTTTTCCTAAGTTTTATTCTAAGATGATTTTATAAACACATAGTTAATGATATGCATAATCATTAATTACCTAACTCCTCTCATTTCATTTTATAAAGACATTTGCACCATTTTATTAAGCAAAAACATTATTATATCTAAAAGAAAATTACTAAGTGAAAAACTCATTTTTTTAATTTAATGATTTCAAGTACTACCCTATGTATTACACCCAAAATGCTTATCGTCTTTGGAGCCCTGCTTCAAGCTTGAATTCATTTTTTTTTTAATTTTATTTTATTTTTTCTGAGAAGGTTTCTGTCCAAAAAAACTCAACAACCTCCCCTTATTCATAAAATTCTGTTACAAATTTGGGCTTTACGACAGGGCAAGGACAAAAACCCAAATCACTAGCACTTTCAGAGCCAGAAGTCTTTTGCTTCCCTTTACAAAATTGCTTACTTTCTTCTGAGATTAATGGACTGTCAGTGGGATCTGGGCAATGACTAAAACTTTAAAATAAGGAAGGGTGACCCCTAGTGTTGGCCTTTAGAAACCAAATTCATGCAAATCTCAAAGAATTAGTGAAGAAGTCAGCATGTGTCATTAATCAAGTCAACATATCAAATTTGTTTACTTATCTTTAGATATATAAATAACTATTTTTAAATTATTATTGAAATTCTTTAAGAGAATTTTTCAAACAGCAACAGTTCCTCCCACATAAACTCTTTCACCACCAAGTGAACAAACCAAAAAAGGATAAAATAATAGGAAAAAGCACAAAATTTGCTTGGATAAAATAAAACAAAATTTAGCCTAGGGACAAAATTAACTCCACATTGCAATGAAGATAAGATATTATACTTGAGTCATAACAGTAGACTTACATGGAATATTCAGTAAGAAAATCTTGAGAGAATCATTTACTTCTTTACCAGTTTTTGCATTGAAATGCTTCACCTTCACAAGCTCAAGGTCACCAGTCCTGCAGAAAAGGAAAATAGTTCAGCTTAAACACCTGTCACTTTTGACAAAATGAAATGAAATGAGAGGTCAGAAGTGACTGACTGCATCATTTGAACTCATTGTCACTCAACAAGAGCACACTGGGGGGGGGGGAAGAGGACATGCTGGGATGAGGGAACGTTTATATTTAAAGGGAAATTCTTCTGGAAAAAAAAATGCACTATGTAAGATACTCTGGTATTATTTCCTGTTAAGTTTTATAGCTACTATTTACTAAGTATCCTGAGAGGAACTGGCTTAGTATCAGTACAAAGCTAAGCAAAAATTAGATATTTAATGTTCTCCTTTTGAGTTTCAGGTGCCAAAGTGACATAAGAGGTGTTTAGGCAAAGTTTGTGCTGAGGACAGCTCTGCCCTTCCTTTTACCTAAATCTGCATAAAAAGAAAAAATATGGGATGATGGGGGACTTAAGAATGAGAAGGAAATTGAATACGGTGATGAAATTGCCAGTTTAATAAGATAGGCAGAATTTAAGGACAACAGGACTTCTGTTATTAATGACTGTTATAAATGATGTGACTGCTGACATGTCATCCCTCACTCTAGGATACAACACGTGTAGCTTTAGGATCTGTAGTCATTTTCCTGCTTTGTTCTAATGTGTCCATAAAAAGAGAATCTTTGGCTTGGAGACAAATCCTTCATAGTTCTGTGAGGTTCTTAGTTCACATCCTATACATTCTAAGTGCTAATTATACCAGCAAAAAAAAAAAAAAAAAAATTGTTAGTCATTTAAATACTGCAAGCATTAGCAGAGTCACTAAATATGGTTCAAAATGTTGCTGTTGTTTTAATTTAGCTCTTACATTTTATGATTTTACCCTGTAGGTGCCTCATCTTTATTAAGCAAAGTATCCCTTTTCTATTTTACATGAATAGTTCCCACTAAATATTTGTGATCTAACATGTAATTGTAAATTATTTAAACCACACATGCTAAATTATTTTTTAAAATACATTGAAGGAGCCAGGCACAGTAGTGCATGCCTATAATCCCAGCAGCGCAGGAGGCTGAAGCATGATGATCACAAATTCAAAGCCAGCCTTAGCAAAATTGAGGCGCTAAGCAATTCTGTGACACCCCGTTTCTAAACAAAAACACAAAATAGGGTTGGGGATGTGGCTCAGGGATCAAGTTCCCCTGAGTTTAATCCCTGGTACCCACCCACCCCACCCCTCCCCCACACAAAAAGATACATTAAAAGAATTGTATTTATACTAACAAGAAACAAGATTTTACTCTCTAAGCTTATTTAGCATTTAAACATTTATGTTACTTCTTTTATGTTTCTGATTTCAAACATTTGGCAGAAAGTAAAAACCCTTTTTCTAATCTGCCTTTTCAATATACTTATAAAAAGAATTTATTCAAACAGGTTGCATTGAGTTGCTGCTGTCATTATACCCCTTGCAATCAAGGACTTTCCATTACAAGCAATATGTTCATCATAAAATGTTTCATTTGTTTAGCAAGAAAGTAATCTTTAATAGTGGCATACATAATTTCATTTTGTATGACTGATTTACCTGCCTACTGATGCTCATTCTAGCAAAGCATTAGAACTCTCTTGGAATTTCTGTTTCTTTTAAAAGCTGCATCAATTCCTTCCAGTGACTAATTTCATAAGACACTGAAATGGCCTCTTTGAAATTCAGCTTTCAAAGTGCATAGAAATCCTAGGAAGTAGCTTTTGCATATATCATTTTTTCCCACATATAACTCCTGCAAGTAAACACAGCAGGCTAAGAAATATAGGGAAGACAACCTCTCCTGACAAAAATCACACCACAAATAATGCCCTACTGACACATACATGTGCACGTGTGCACACACACACGTGCACGAATGCAATCTGAAACACAAATGCATACAAGAGTTAACAAGTAAATACTATGCTTGGAGAGAACACAACTTAGAGAACTAATTTTATAAAAGATTTGTGAAATAAATGATATGTTTTATCTCACACTTAAAATCACAATTCTATATTTAAATAGACATATTGTGAAGTGAAATCAGCAATGCTTATAGTGTTGAAACATGGAACTTCAAAGGTATTTACAATATACACTAAATATAGACATTTAGTGTTTGCTGGGGTGTTTTAAACTAGTTTTCTCAAGTCTTTCCTCTATTAGGAATAAATCTGTAGAAGCATTTGAAGTCAAATTATCTTTTCATATTTAGACCCTCTGGAAGAGGTAACATATAAGGTTGTCAAAATAAAAGTGCAAGAGAATTTACCATATCTATGTGAAAACCATATCTACATACAGAAAAACAGATGAAAGAGAAACATGCAAGTGTATTTGCCATATCTATGTGAAATCCATATCTATATACAGAAAAACAGGTGAAAGATAGGTAGGTAGATGACAAATTGAGAGAGAGCACTTTGGTGGAGGGTGAGGAATATATTTTAGGGTTGTTTAGGGAAAGTAAGGACAGCCATGAAGAAAACTGGGTAACAATATGAGTCCAATGCTTCTGGGTGAATTCAGAGCAGAAGACGTGACTGGAAGGCTGAGCAACAAAAAGAGAGGAGCCAGGGAACACCCTAGGGATAAATGTTGACATCACAGTTTTTCTTTCTTTTAACATCTATGTCCTTGAAACAAGGAAACTTTTGATATAGTAACTCAGACTCATATCCTTTCATTCTATACAAAGAACATGTTTAAGCAATAACAGATAAGTATGTCAGGTGATATAAAACTAGGAAGAAACTGGGTTGTTTTCACTCACCACAAGTTGCAAGTACAAACATTCAACTGCAAGAGACAGTGTAGTTTAGCTAAAGTGAAGATAATCTAGTCTAACACAGACCTGCCACTAATTACTAAACAGACAAGAGGTCATGAGGAAATACTTTGTCTGAACCTGACTTCTCATTGATTTAAGTCTCTTAGACTGTAATTCCAGGTTAAGAGACACACTTTTCCAATAGCCACTGACAAACTTTATGATTTTCCCAAAGACATGACTTGTATTTTAATTATAAAAATTTGTGATTTTATTTTTTTTAAAAAAACTAACATTATGTAGTAAATAAATAGAAAATAAAACCCTCACCAATTACCATCCAAATGTGCATGTTTTAAAATTTGTTTCTATGTATAAATATACCTAAATGTGACCAGATGTTTTTCTCTTGAGGCTTTTAAAATTCTATCTTTTTTCTGTACATTAGGTACTTTAATTACAATTTGTTGTAGAGAGTTTTTTGTTTTTGTTGTTTTGTTTGTTTTTTCTTTTGGTTTTGTGTCTGTGTGTGTGTGTGTGTTTTGTTTTTTGTTTTTGTTTTTTTTTTTTTTGTTTAACTTTGTTTGGGATTCTCAGTGCATCCTATAACTGAATGTTCATCTTACTCTTTGGAAATTTCCCTGAAATATTTATCCATTCCATTAGCCTGAATCTCACAACTCTTCTCAATTCCAATGATTCTTAAATTTTGTCTTTTAATGCTGTCCCAGCATTCTTGTGTATTCTATATTCTTTTTTTGAATGCTCTCTGAGAGTTCAAAAAAGGTCACTTTGTCTTTCAGCCTTGAGATTCTGTCGCCAGCATGGTCTACTCTATTAGAAATACTTTCAACTAAACATTTTATTTGATTTATTGTGTCTTTCATTTCCAAGATGTCTTTTGGTCCTTTTTTAATATCTCTAGCTCCTATTGAATTTCTCATCTATATCCTATACTGACTTGTTCAATGCATTCAGTTGTCTTCCTGAATGTTTTTGGAATCCATTGATCATTTTTATAATTCTTTTGAGTTCTTAACCCAATATTTTATCAACTTTAATATCTTTGGGGTCATGTGCTGGTGAATTATGCCTTTAGGAGGTCTTGTGTTACCTTGCATTTTCACAATTCATGTATTCCTGTGTTGGGTTTTATGTTTCTGTTGGGATGGATTTCTCTTCCACTCATATGTGCAGGCTTTGTTAGGGTATAGTCTTCTTTTGCCTAAGAGTTCAAGAATGATCTAGATTGAGACTCCCTAATAGGTCTGAGCCAGAGTCTTTGTGTTAATTCTTTGTTTTTATTGAACAAGTGGATGTCTGTGAGTAGGACCTGAGGGCCTAACCCTAGCTGTTCTAACTTGGGGCCTCATGGTTAGTTTAGTTTTTTGTCTCTTCTTTGTATTAAAGGATAAAGAAAATTTGAGTGTTTGTGTGTGAAGCAAGGTGCAATGTCTTTTGCTTTTAGTTCAGCAGCAGAGTCTCTACCCTGTGAGCTTGTGGTGCCCCTGTAGATTCTCAGCAGTTCATAGAAAAGGGTGAAATCAATCATGGCAATAACTGAAGCAAACAATATGCAGTGTTAGAATACTCAGTGCCTACTATGGTATCTTCAACACTAATTATCACAAAAACAGGAATGGTGGGATCCGCAACGGTCAACAGCAAAAATAATAAGTAACCAACCATAAACTAGATTTGGCATTAAAATAAACAGCATTAAAATGAAGCCTGTTTTGATGATTCCATTCACAGTACTAATAACTGCAATAACATGAATGGTGGGGGAAGGAGTTCAATAAACCAAATAGTTTTAAAGATGTTAAAAATACAATTCATTAGGAGTAAAAAAAAAATGTGATCAAAAAGCAGAAGAAAGAAAGTTTAAAATGTTAACAGAGAGAATACAGAAAGATATATAGGAGATAATCGTTATAAAAAAGGAGAAGAAACAAAAAAGGAAAAACAAAGTAAGGAAGAGAGAGAACAAGAGAATTTGGCTGTTAGCAAGAGAAGATAAGAGGGGAATAGAAACAAACAAAAACAAAATAAATAAACCAAAAACCCTAAACCTCAAAAGATAAGGTAAGGGAAAATAACATTGTTTAAAAAAATGCTAAAAATTAGGAAAATAAGAGAAATATATATGTGGGAATTTATCCACACACCAAATAATTTCAGCAAGAAGACACAAGAGGAAGAGGAGAAAATATTAATGAAAAACGAACAAATCGTCTCCACTGAGATGGTCAAAACCGTCTACAACAATGGATGTCCAATACCTATGCCCAATTGCCCCTCTTTCCACTTATTCTTGAAGTATGGAGAGAGAGAGAGAGAGAGAGAGAGAGAGAGAGAGAGAGAGATCTCTCAAGGGCTGGGGGTTGTTAATCCCGTCTTCTTGTTGTGTTGCCCACTGAGCTGCCAGCTGGGGTGGCCTAAGACTGAAGCTAGTTGAAACGGCTCTCAGCTTTCCTTCTCAACAGTATAAAGTAGGATGGAATAGAAAGTGTTTTCAGTTGCAGTTTTGTTCACACAGACCAGATGGGTGGAGCTGCTGTAGAATTCTATGGAGTTCCCTCAGGTGGAGCTGAGGTCTAATCAGGCCTCAGGCGCTTTATAGGGTGGTATCTGCTCTGGAGAGATTAAATCAGTTCACCCTGAGGGCCCAGCCAATGCTGATCTGTCAGGAGGCAGAGTCTCAGGAGCTATCCTAGAATTCTACTCCTGGAACAGGAAAGCCAAATGCTTCACACACTCTGCCACCTGTGAACACAGCCTTCCCAGGCTTAGTTCCTGAGCATATTTACACCCACCTGTGCATAGTCCCCATCCGCTAATTTCATTTGGTTAGGTGAGTCGCCAGATTCAAAGTAGAGGCCAGTTGGGCTGTCCTTCACTTTTCTGACTTGAATCCCCCTGGGTACAATGTTCTCTGTGCCCGTTCTGGTAGGTACACCCAAGGCCACATGGCAGGCACTAGCTGGGACAGCCTGGCAGTGTTTGCTCTGATCTCCAGGCTCCAGAGCAGCAGCTGCAACATGGCCACCTCAAGATGGCTCCTGCCTCAGCTCCCTGTGGCCAGTTGAGAAACACAGAGCACTTTTCAAACACTAGTTTGTGGTTCAGCCTCTGGATCAGCTAAATTCAGGTTGCTTTTCTGATCTACGGATTTTTCCATGCCAAATCTGATGTGTTTCCCTCTGTGTTATTCATGTCCTCCTCCGTGGTGGACCAACATGGAGACAGCTGCTGCTGCTACTGTCCCTACAGCAACCAACTTGATTCCCATGTATTCTTTCTTGATCTTTCTTCAATGCACCTGAATTTCTGAGTCCTTAAGATACTCTGTCTAGTATTGAAGTTTAGCAAAATCCCTCTTTCACACACCTCACTGAGAAGTGGTACTCCTGCTGCTTGAATCCGGAGCCACTGAGCAACTGGAAATGCAGACTTCCTCTAATCTGCCATTTTGAAACCCCTGGATTAATAGTTTGAATGCCATAAATTTAATTTTTTAGCAAAATGACATTATAATAAACATTTTTTTCAACTTCATTTCTTCCCTAATACACTAATTGATAAATACGTATCTATTCAGTGCTAGATCGAACAACATGTATGTTTTTTATTCATCTAGATACATATCATGTCAGACTCTCAAAATATTATAGCAAATAGCTTTCCCACAAAGCATGGCAGAGACTGTCCATTTCTTTATAAATGTGAATTTGTTTAATTCAGATAAAATTGAAAATCAACATTCTGGTTGCTTTTGTTGTGGTGGTGGTTTGTATAAGCTATTGAACTCAGGGGTGCTGTACCACTGAGTTATATCTCCAGCCCTTTTTAAATTTTGAGACAGGATGTTGTGGTTTGGATATTAGATGTCCCCAGAAAAGCTCACGTGGCAATGCAGGAATGTTCAGAGTTAAAATTATCCATTAGTTTATGAGAGCTGGAGCTGAATCAGGGAATTAATTCATTTGATGGATTAATAATTTGAACGGATTACTGGATGGTAAACAGGCAGGTGGTTCACCTATGGAAGACATAGGCCACTGGATGGTGCCCTGGGTATTATATCTCATTTTTTCTTCTCAGCTCCCTGTCTCTGTTTCCTGGCTGCAATTAGTTGAACACTTATTCTCTGCCAGGCCATTCCATCATGATGTTCTGCATCATCTCAGACCCACAGCAATGGAGATAACCCCCAAGGGACTGAACCTCTGAAACCATGAGTCCAAAATAAAATTTTACTCTTCTAAGTTGTTTTTGTCAGGTATTTTGGTCACAGCAATGAAAAGCTAACTAATATACCAGTCTCACTATATCCCTGAGCTGGATATGGGATCCTACTGCCTCAGCCTCTTGAGTTGCTGGAATTACAGTTATGTGCCACTGCGCCAGGCTGAAAATCAACAGATATTCTATTCAAATGTTATTTGGATAACATTCAATAGACTGACAACAGGACCATGGATAGCTATACATGCTAATGTTTCCTATCTAAGCACAACTTCAATATCTTTATTACTCATGTAGTAACTCCCAATATGAATGTGATGTGATATGTTGTTGCTGTTAATGTTTTTCATCCCATCATAGTAACATTTTCTCTAGTACTTAAACATAGTTGTATTCCTGAAGTAGATTTTGATCTTTTAATATTTTACAAGTGAGATTTTTCATGTGTGTATGTGTGTGTGTGTGTCTGTATATGTATAAATGATTCCTATCTCATACTTATTAGTATCAAGCTAATGTCAGGATATCAATAGGATCTCCACCTTGAATTCTTTTCAGAAACAGTTCTAATAAATTTTTTCTTACTTGAAGGTTTAAAAAAACTTGGTCATGAAGTCATCCCCATGCCTTTCTTAGGTGCTCGTTTCATCAACCTGTAATGTTGTTTGGGGGGGATTTTATTCTTTATATGAGTATAATTTCATATTTTCTTAAAGATAAATTCAATTAATAAAATTTTCACTATTATTTTAGTGAATTCTTGTTTAAAATATTTTAAACATTTTCCCCCTGCTTTTCATATCTTTAATTAGATTTTATTTTTTCTTTAGAATAACAATAATAATACTTTAGGTGTGTATTGTGAGGCACTGTTTTAATTTAATTCTTGCAACAGCTTTATGAGGTAGATGTCGCATTTTTCCCATTTTTCAGGTGAGGAAATTGAGGCATGAATCAAAACCTCACTTGTCCAGCCTCATGCAGAGAGCAAATAGCCTAACAAGAGTTCATGTTCAAAGCCAGTGTTATCAGCCCATAGGCTATGTATGTAAACATCTGGCCATTCTTAACATGATGCTAATTACAAATCTAATTTACTTTATGAAAGGAAGAAGTTCCCTGGGGAGACTCTATCAAACAGATTTCACTGTAGGTCATATCTGTAGAATAGAGGTCTTCAAACATTTTCTTATGTGTCTCCATGAGAGTTTTAATGTTTATAAATGAGATTTTTCATTTAAGTTGTTGCAAAAAGATGACTTTTTGTTTATTGTCAATATGTCATCTTAAAAATAAAACTATTGTGTCATTTCAAATGTACCTAGTTCAATTTGAATACCATAGAGATTTGACAGCAAAATCTGTTTTTAATAACTTTTCTTTTTAAATAAGAATTTTACATTGTTTCTTTTTTTCTTATTTATCTTTCACTAGCCCACATAAAACTTTACAATGAATTAATATTTATTTTTATGTTTGTGTATCTTTCATTAATTTTCCTTTAATGTACTTCTATAACAAAACCATAAATTTAATGTTGAAATTCCCATGACTATAAGTTTCTGTTGAATTATTTTTTCCTCCTAAATTAAATTACTATAATTATTTAGTTGGACTCAGTTAATTTAAACAAAAAAAATCACAAAGTTTGACAATTTTCAATTTTAGAAATTTGAACTTTAATTTAAAATGCACACTTAATGAAATGGATAAGAATGAAGTTTTTCTTATTTCTCAGTTATTTTTATTATTAGCTCCTATATTCATTTATAAAAGCTATCATTCTTGAATGGGGTAGTGTGTAACATTCATTTTTTCCCTATTTTCATTTTCAGAGACTTAATGCTGAGGAAGCTTATTTACTACATAAATTAACAAGAGGTCCTAGAAGGAGTTTAAAAACAGAAATGTTATTCAATTCTTTGAACTCATTATTAGTTTATGAAAAAAAAATCTTCAAATATTGTTTTTAATGATTAATTAATGGAACTTCTACTATCTTCTCTTTATATTGTACTTAATTCAATAAAAATGAAATACCCTGATTTGCCAGAGGATTTGTTACCCAGTCGCTGGGCATGTGTTCTCTAAACACCAACATCCATATTCCCAGATCTCTTTTGTTTGGCGCTCTAGTGGTTTCCCATACTGGCTCCGTGTATCATTTCAATACTTAAGAAGACTGAGGCAGACCTATGTCTTTCTTTGTAAAGGAGAAAAGGGTTATTGTGAATATTAAGTTGAGAAAAGCATTTTTATTGCATTCCTTTTAGAGAGGATTTTAGGAAAGGATGTGTATTGCTGATGAGCATATGGAAATGTATTCTGTTACATTATGAATCCAAGTAACATTTGGAATATCTACAAACACCCTCAGTGACAGTGCTCTATGAGCTCTCTAGCCACTCAGTCTTTCCTAACAATTGTAAATGTCAAATTTCCAGAAAAAAAAATATTACTGCTCCAGTTTGGGTGACTTTCCTGGTCCATGTTCAAAGAGTCATAACTATTGAGATAGGAACATATCTGGCATGGAGCTACCAAGCATCGGTCTCTATATATTGGAGGCCCATCCTTGAAAAGCTAGAATTCTGACCTGGGCATCCTCAAAAAAATTAACCTATGGCAACTATGACTATCTCTCTGTCTCATTTTCTCGTTCAAACTTACCAATTATAATTGTTGGTTTTATTTATATATAATTTCTCTTTATAGCTTACTTCATCCATTTAAGTTATCTTACCTCACTTTGCTAAATATCTATTTTTTTCCAGTTTGTTCATTTATTTTCAATATGTTAAATAGATGCTTCCACTGTTATGAATTTCTCCCCAGTACCACTCTGCTTATATCCTACAGGTTTTAATATAGAGTAATTTTACTGTCTTTAATTCTAAGTAATCTATAATTTTCAGTTGGTTTTTAATGTCCAGGTGTCAAGACCAAATTAGGAAAATGTTTCTACAGCTTTCTTGTGGAAATCATTTTTCTCTTGCCAAGACTCCTAAACATCTTCCCTACTCATACTTGCCTGTTGTCACATCTCAACAGAGCACCCACAGGGTTGTTTTAAATTATGAATATTTCATGGCATGCTCTGTTCAAAATTCAACAATAGATTTTCATCACACCTAGAACAAATTCTAAACCCTTTACCATGGCTTAAATCCCTGTCTCTGATTTGGCCATTCAAACCTTCCCATCCTCATTGCCCCTCATTGCCCCGTTCAGCCAACACTGGGTGACTTGTTTTCCCTGGAGGAAAAAGAGCTGCCATGTAAAGGATTTGGCAATTCCCACACACTTTGCCTGGAATTCTTTCCCCAGATCCTCACCTGGCATACTCAATCATTTCATTCAGTTTCCTGCTCAGATATGAACTCTTTAGGGACAGCTTCATCACTCCTTCCATCATCCGTATTTAAAAGGGTGGGGAGAAGAATGGAAAAAATATCTAAATAACATATGTTTTCATAAAAAAAAAAAAAAACATTTCTGGAAGAAGGAGATATATGGGAGTTACTGAGAATCAGGAACTTAAACTGTATGTTCCCCTGAATCTGATTTCAAGGGACTACATTTCCCATTTTAGACTACTTTAAAGGCCATGTAATGATATTAAGAAAGGTGGAGGATTAATGAGAACTGGAGAAAAGGTTTCATAGTGGTGAACAAACAATTCTTGGGTTATGGGTTTAGGTAAATTTGTGTAAGGTAATGGGAGAGATGTGGGCATTCCAGGAAACTAAACAGTATGTACAAAAGCTTAGAAGGTGAGAGGGAAATTTCTAAGAAACATGCTACTGAATATTTTATGCAAATTTTTATCTTTGGGGCCTAGTTTACTAGAGGCAAAAAAAAAATACACATACCTGTCTCAGTAGAGCAGTAGAAGCTTGTTAACGAATAATATAAAATAGTATTACATGGGAAGAGGAGAAACAGATGAAAGATTTTAAATTTCAGGGGAAAAGTTTGACATTTTTGTGCTAGAAAATAAGCAAGTCAGCATTGAAAATTCTTGAACAGGGAATGGTATGGTCACCTGAGTTTAAGAAATATTATTCTACATCACTGAAATAATTGAATAAGTAGAATTAAAAGTTGGAGGCAACAGGGCCAAATAGAGGCACTTAGAATTATGCTCAAAATG
This sequence comes from Marmota monax, assembly GCF_021218885.2. Lineage (NCBI taxonomy): Eukaryota > Metazoa > Chordata > Mammalia > Rodentia > Sciuridae > Marmota > Marmota monax. Next base: position 1,204,015 of record NW_026691988.1, on the reverse strand, counting down.
ATGTTGATCTGAATATAAGAGTGGTTTGGCCTTGGATTACAGAGTACAGTTATAAAGATGACTTGGGTTTTGGTTTTGGTTTATTTTTTCATCAATAAGATTCAGAAAATATCTGTATACATGAAACAAAGTATTGGTAGTTCTTAGAGTTTGGATGTTAAGTGTCTTCCAAAAGTTCATATGTTGAGACTTAGTCCTCAAGGTGGTGCTATTTGTAGGTGGTAGAACCTTTAGGAGGTGGAGCCTTGTGAAGACTGATAGGTCTTTGGAAGTGTTTCCTTGAAAGGTATTTGCAGGATTCTGGCCCTTTGCTCTTTCTGTTTCACTTCCTGGATGATGGAGTAAGCCATATTCTCTGCCATGTGCTCCCTGTATTGCCATCTGGCACACCAAACAGAGGCCTAAAAGCAATGAGCCCACCCGATCTCAGGCTGCACACTCCAAAACTGTGAGCAAAAATAAAATACTTTTATTTATAGGTTAATTATATCAAGTGTTTTGTTACAGCAACAGAAATCTGACTAATATAATATCAAAGTAAATTCAATCAAGACATAATATTTAAATATAAGCTATGTTATGATAGTTTATGTAATATACAAAATGCAAAGATATACAAAATCTGATTCTTCTGTTGAAATGCTTGATTTTAATCATATAGTTATATAATCTTACAGCTTATGAACATTCTTAGAGAAAATTTTCTCATTCCACAAATATTCATTTAAATTGCAATTCATCACTCTATAAAACAGAGCTGATAAAAGTACTATGTTTAGGTATCACAGCAATGTAAATTCAAGGAACACAAAACTAAAAACTGAATTTTAAAAATCTAGGTTCTGCATACATTCACAATATTATGCTTTAGGAGTTACGATAATTAACAATTTTTTCAGCACTTGTTATGAGCCAAATAGGTATTATCATCTTGTTTCATCTTTTTTAAGCATTCCACAAATTAGGCACACCAAATTAGTTATTATGAGCACTGCTTACCAATGTGGGAATATAAAGCTTTAGAAAAGTAACTTGCACTAAGTCATCCAGCTCAAAAGTAGCAGCAAAAATATTAGAGCATATACATGTCTGATCCAGAAACTGAGCTCTGATGGTACATTATTTAGCAATATTAGGATTGGAGAGAAAAAGCTCCACAGAAAGTTGTGAGAAGATTCCTAGGAGTGTTGGAACCAAGTGCCAACTTGGTGAAGGAATTAGCAATTTGAAGATCTGGAACAAAGCAAGAATGCCCTCTGTCACCATTTTTCTTTAACATAAGAAAGGAAGAAGTAGAACTAGCAGTTTGCTGATGACACATTATATATACAAAACCCTAACGATGCCACCCAAAACTGTTAAAATAATAAATAAATACAGTGAATTTGAAGGTACAGAATCAATACACAAAAAATAGCATATTTCTATGCAGCAAACAATGCACTCTTTGGAAAGAAATCAAAAGAACATTCCCATTTACAATAGCTAAAAAAGTATTTACGGATAAAGCTAAACAAGAAGGTAAAGAAAAAAACTGAGAAAACTAGAAAAAAGTTTGATAAAGAAATTAAAGGAGAAACAAATAAATGGAAGAATGTCCCATGATCATGGATTGAAAGAATTGACATTGTTCATATGTCCACACTATTCATTTGAGTAAGCTACTAAAGGATGAGTTGACATGTTATGGAAAGAGGACACCAAGAGATGATGATCCAAATTAATCTCTTTGAAAGGCTCAGGTGTTTGAATTGAACTTAACTCAAGATATTGAACGAACAGGCTTGACTATTATTAACCCAATAGGAAAATTGCTAAGAGAAAATGGATGAGAGTGGAAATGTTTATAAATTTAATCTTGACTATGTTGTCATGTAATATTGAATGCCTGCATGAATAAACATCTAGCTGAGTTTAGAAAAGTGACCAGATAGTTGGAAAGTGAAAATATGAATTTAGGAGTCTATAAAAAAGGATAAAAATATCTACCTCACACGTTCATATTGAAGGTCAAATATAATTATAAAGCCTTCAGTTCTTTGAAATGTTAAAATGATTATTTTATATTTTTTCACACAGAAAGGACTTGTACAATTTGGGGGGGGGGGATATAAAATTTCTGTGTTATAGTATTTAGTAAAGAAAACAGCAAAGGAGTGAAAAGAGATATTTGAAAAACATTGAGTATTTAGAAGCTAAGAAAAGAAGAATCTGAGTTTTGTGAGGGAATATACTGAACTGGAGTTCAAGGGCAAACAAATTTTAAAAAGTAAAAAAAACAATTGAGTAGTTTTCAAGGGAATAAGTGTATTTGATCGGATAATATCCCAATATCGAAAAGGTAATTCTAATAGGAAAAAAAGAGAAGAAAAATAATTAAATACGCTTAATTACAGGCTAGTAGAGATGAAATGGACATTTAAGATGCTTATCATTAAAGAAAAAAGAAGGCAAAGGAGATAGAAGGGGATTGAGAACAACAGTGTATGAGAAGACTGGGAAAGAATATCCCTAAGAATAATATCCATTGTGAAACTGGAAGAGTTGGGTCAAGGACAAAGTAGCTGGTTTACAGTAGAATCAACTCTTTCTCAAGATTAAAAAAAAAAGAAAGAAAGAAATTAGCAAGCTGAGGAAGATGGAAAGTGACCTAAATCATTTAATAAATAGGCAGATTAATCATTTGATGAGAAATAAAGATGGAACTGGAAGATCAAGGGACTGTAGAATTAGGCAGATAAGAGGAAAGGTAACAAAGTATCAATGAAAATAGCCCTTTCGGGTATTATGTTAGAGAATTAGTATGGGATAAATAAAAACCTAAGAGTTCTGGTATGGACTTAGTTACAAGAAGCATGAAATTGTGGTAAACCAGATCTCAAGAATTCCTACTTCCCTCCCTGTGGCATTGTAGAGCCAGAGATGAGTCAGATTACACAGGCAGAGCAAAATCATTGTACATCAGAAAGCTAAGAGTGTTTCAATCCATTCCCCACCCCCCCCGAAAAGATGTACTGAAATTAGATGCTAAATGTCCATATTTTACCTTTATTATGAAATAAACCAGTGAGTTTTGTGGTCAATCTGGGGTCGAGTCATATTCTTTTAATACTGTTACAATGGAGAAAATATTTTCAAATTTTCAAAAAATTGTCATATCCGTGAAATTTTAAAGACTCCTTCAATAAGTTAATAACTGCCTATTTCAAGGAAGTTTGCCCTTCAACAGTAACTAAAGTCTCTGTTTAATAAGTAGTGGAAAAAATAAGTTGTGATGTTTTCCTATTTGCAGTTCCTTAACTGAAACTAAGGGAAGAATAATATGGGAACATATGCTTGTGACTTTATTTGGGTTAAAGCAAGTCAATACAGACATTTTTAGTAAAAAAAGTTTAAGAATGTGATTACAGGGATAGGGTACTATTAATTGCAATTTGTTTAAAAACTATGCAGAATTTGAATAAAATGCTAGGCAAAAAAAAAGAAAGGTAGTGAATTTATATTTTAATTATCTTAGAATAAAAATCTCTCTCATATTCAATACACACACTATGCACACACACACACACACATGCATACACATACACAGGAATGTCTTGATCTTGCTACACTGAGTAGAAGACATCTGCATTCTGAAATTCTCCTTGGAATAGAACCATGTGTTGTTTGTACCTAAAAATAATTTCAGCAGGAAAAAAAATGAGAAAAGAAACAAAGGAGTGAGAAGGAAGAGCAAGAAAGTATAGGAAGAGGAAAAATAAAGCAAAATCAAATATAAAGAATTGCAGTCTAGCCAGGCACAGTGACACACCTGTAATCCCAGCTACTTAGGAGGGAGCCTGAGGCAGTTGCATCACAAGTTTGAAGTCAGCCTGGGCAACTTGGCAAGACCCTGTGTCAAAAAAAAAAAAAAAAAAAAAATTGGGTTGGGTTGGGGAGGTAGCTAGTGGTTGGGTGTTACTGGGTTCTATCCCCAGTACCATGGGGGGAAAATAAATAAATAAAGACAGAAAAA